>NC_056731.1:516101976-516199476 GCF_019279795.1 Protopterus annectens
TTATACTGGAACTGTGACCATAAGTAAGGGGAAGGGTGATGTTATCTCTAGTATAAATCAAAGATGTTGCAAGTGTACAAGCTTAAGGGAATCTAATGATGAAGGCAATAATAGTGACACAAGGAGTTTGCTAGATGACAATGTGATTAATGAATCAATACTTCATGGCACAAGATGGCTGTGAGGTTGAAACTTGTGATTTAGACATTTTAATGCACTGTTTAGAAGCACAAGAGAATGTACATGGTGGATTGGAACCAGTTATTATTTACAACAATAAGGGAGAATTTAAAATTTACAGTTATTCTAATACTGTATTGAATGTAGCCCATGCCAATTTATTAGCAAAAGGTTTTACCTTTGTTCCTTGTAGGAGAGGAAATGTTAACACATTGATTGATTTGAAATGTTTCACTAGAACATTAAACCTGAAAGTCTGGTTGAAAAGTGAAGCAGGTATACAGCAGGATTCAAGTGGCATGTTGAATAAGCCTAGCATATTTAATCCTCCTTTAACAACCTGATAGGTCTGTTTGAAAAATATGTGAGAAATATATTAGACAACACTTTAACAACAATAGAGGCAAAGAGAAAAAAACAATAACAAAAAATATGACCATTGAAGAGGAGAAGTTATTGAATGAGTTAACAAGGAATCAAAATGTCCGGTTTATGAAACCGGACAAAGGTAATGGCATAGCTGTTATCGACAAAGGGGATTATTTGGACAGAATGACTGTATTGCTTATGGATGGAACTTATGTAGAAAGTTCCTTGAATGAAATTAATGTGACAAATAAAACGATATACATGTTATTAGAAGACATGCTGTGTCAAGCACAAATAGATAAAAAAGAATATTTTTATATGCGAAATGAACACCCAGTGGTGTCTAATATCTTTGGAATACCGAAGATTCACAAAGGGTTGAAAGACCCCAAATTCAGGCCCATTATGGATGGAAAAAGATCAAAGACCTGTTTCATAAGTAAATATTTGGTTTCCAATATGCAAAAGGCTTTGGAAGTTTTTACCTACATTAGTAAAGATTCCTGGCTGTTCTGGGACAAATTAAATGGGGTGGACATCAGCAGTGATCTAATTATGGTCACAGTGGATGTATGCAATTTATTTTCAGTAATATCCCATGATGAGGGATTAAAATGGTTAGAACAACAGTTATTCAGAACCCAAAAATTTGACCAGGATGAAATTAATAAATATGTCACCTTGATGGAGGTAGTACTTAAAAGTAATTATGTGTTTTTTGAAGGGCAATTTTACAAACAAGTCAAGGGGGTAGCAATGGGGGCAGCGTATACCCCCATATTTTTAAACTTAATTATGTCATTTTGGGAGCAAAAATATGTTATGTAATGTCCCTTTGCCCCCAAGATAATATATTACACTAGGTTTTTGGGCAACCTGTTTCTGATTTGGAAGGGCTCTGAGATTGAATTAAATGAGTTTTTGGTTTACATCAATGATACTGTAGATTTTTTGAAGTTTACTTACGGATATCACAGAAAAAATATTACCTATCTGAACGTGGATTTAAAAATTGATCAAGATGGTAAGAGTTTTATTACTAACATTTATAGAAAAACGACATTTTCCAACTCATACTTAGATTATAACAGCTGGCACCCACACCATCAGAAGAAATCTGTAATTAAGGGACAGTTGGTCCCTTATGTGATGTTTGCTCTGAGAGTGTTGATGGAGAAGTACAGAGAAGGTCAGAAGGAGTTGCATTGTGTCTTTGTGGATTTAGAGAAGGCATATGACAGGGTGCCTAGAGAGGAGTTGTGGTATTGTATGAGGAAGTTGGAGATGTCAGAGAAGTATGTAAGAGTGGTACATGATATGTACGAGGTTAGTGTGACAGTGGTGAGGTCTGCGGTGGGAGTGACGGATGCATTTAAGGTGGAGGTGGGACTACATCAAGGATCAGCTCTGAGCCCTTTCTTATTTGCAATTGTGATGGACAGGTTGACAGATTAGATCAGACAGGAGTCCCCGTGGACTATGATGTGTGCAGATGACATTGTGATCTGTAGTGAGAGTAGGGAACATGTAGAGGAGACCCTGGAGAGGTGGAGATATGCTCTAGAGAGAAGAGGAATGAAGGTCAGCAGGACTAAGACAGAATATATGTATGTGAATGAGAGGGAGAATAGAGGACTGGTGAGGATGCAGGGAGTAGAGGTGGTGAAGGTGGATGTGTTAAGTACTTGGGATCAACAGTTCAGAGTAATGGTGAGTGTGGAAGGGAGGTGAAGAAGAGAGTACAGGCAGGGTGGAATAGGTGGAGAAGAGTGTCAGGAGTGATTTGTGACAGATGAGTACCAGTAAGAGTGAAAGGGAAGGTCTACAAGAGGGTAGTGAGACCAACTATGTTATATGGGTTGGAGACAGTGGCATTGACAAAAAGGCAGGAGTCAGAGCTTGACGTGGCAGAGTTGAAGATGTTAAGATTTGCACTGGGTGTGACGAGGATGGACAGAATTAGGAATAAGTATATTAGAGGGTCAGCCCAGGTTGGATGGTTTGGAGACAAAGCCAGAGAGGCAAAATTACGTTGGTTTGGACATGTGCTGAGGAGGGATGCAGAGTATATTGGGAAAAAGATGCTAAGGATGAAGCTGCCAGGTAACAGGAAAAGAGGAAGGCCTAAGATAAGGTTTATGGATGTGGTGAGAGAGGACATGCAGGTGGTTGGTGTGACAGAGCAAGATGCAGAGGACGGGAAGAAATGGAAACAGTTGATCTGCTGTGGCGACCCCTAACGGGAGCAGCCGAAAGAAGAAGAAGAAGAAGAAGAAGGGACAGTTGGTGCATGCTGCCAGGATGGTTAGCCAGCAAGAAGATTTCTTAAGAGAAATAGAGTCCATAACCCAGTTATTTGATCAAGGGGGTTATCCTAGTAGTCTATTGAATGAAATTTGTATGGAAGTAAAAAATAAGTGTGACAATGGGATTTATAAGCCCATTTTAGGTCACAAAACTAGGGCATCACCAGATAGGGAAATTTCAAGTAAATATGATGACATTCAGACTAGTTTAATCATTACTTTTAACCAAGATGCAGACATCATATTTAACATTATCAAGAACAACTGGGATATTTTACAATTTGAATCGAATGTTGCCCTTAGAGTGGGCAAAAATCCTAGATTGGTATACAGGAAGGTCAGGTCATTCAAGGACAATTTGGAAACAAATTTGGCACCTGAATGTTGCAACAGAAAACTAGGTAAATTTAATTGCAACAATTGCATTTATTGCCCCTACATTATGGAGACTGGAAGACATTTCAGGCTGAACAACAAGAACATTTTTATTAATGGACATTTTAACTGTAACAGCATTAATGTTGTATACATGGCGAAATGCCAAGAATGTCCCATATTTTACATAGGAAAAAACTGTAGAAAAATTAAGAACAGAATTGGAGAGCATTTGGCCGAATTAAAATGCAGTAGGTCAACTAGCGCCCTGAGTAGGTATGTGCAGGACCAAAAAGAGCACACTTTTAAGTTCCTGGTAATACAACAGCTTAAAAAAAGATGTACAGGGAACATGCCAAGATATACTTTTGGACATTAGTGAGCTGAAATGGCAGCTGCATTTGAATTCTGTGGAGTATCCAGGAATTAATGAAATGACAAGCATAGCTATTATTTTAAAGTTAAAAAGTATTTTAGGATAGTGTTTTAATTTATACACACATTTTTAGCATGTATAGGTTGAGTTTACATCATGTTTTACCTTTTATGTTTTAAAGCTTTCTCTTAAATTAAACAATTAAACATGATTAATTGGGGTGGGGAACATATATAAAAATGGCTGGGATGTTGCATTCATTTGTTCTGATGAAGTCCCTTGCAGTTGGGGAAGAAAGTGCTTAACTGTGGAATATTGTTTAATGTGTGTTTTTTGAACTGTTAAAGTGGTGTATTTCTACATTGTGCCTGCTTGTTCCATTTGCTGGTTTGGTTCTTCAGTTTGTTGTTGTTGTTGCAAAGACATACTTAATATTGAAATTGCCACATAGCATTGTGTTGTGACAGATTTCATCTTGGAGCTTATTTTTATTAAAATTTCAAGTTAGACAATCGATGACAGAAAAGGGATGTAAGGAACCTTTATATGTAGATTTATATGCTTGCCTAGTAGAAGCTGCACAAAAATGTAGGACATCATCAGAAGGAGTGTTTATTTATGTATTTAATTATTAACATTTATTTACCAGGAAAGTCTGACTGAGCCGTGGCAGGTACCTTTTCAGCAGATGCCTGGTTAGTTAAGTTCCAGAATTAAGAAATCTTACAAGATGTCATACAATACAACACAGTAATTGTTAAATATCACATACACATACAAAAATTAGAATATAAAGGAAAAAAACAAATTAAGTAGATCCTAGATATCATTATTTTCCACACAGTTATATTTCAGATTTACTAAGTAGCAGTGATAATGTTAAGGGTTTCTATTAGGTTAATAGATAGTTGCAACATAAAATGTGTAGGGAAATGTGTAGGGCATATAGAAAGCAGATTGTTGGGTAAGGATTTCCCAGTGTAGCTAAAATCAGCTGGATTTTTTGATGACAGTGCAGAAGTTTACTTTATGCAGGAAGACAAAAAGGGCACTACAGATAGAGGAGTCCAAGAGGTGGGTCCTAAGGATTATTTTGAAGTATTTTGGATTTACTATTTGTCTTTGGTCTTGTGGGACAGTATTCCAACATTTGGATACATAGGAGGAAATTATTGCTTCATTCTGTGCATTGCTTGGTCTATGGACTTGGGCAAGATATGTGCCCTTAGTAATGGAAGATGTACATGAGTAATACCATATCATTACTGTTTCACTGCTGGGAATTTGTGTACTTTGGGTCAGTTCATGTTTGAATTTTTGATTGTTTTGGAATTCCTTAGTTGGCTGAGTGCTAAGTAATGATGGGTTTTATTTAGAAGGTAGCAATTTTGCTGTCTTATTGTAATATTGTTTAACTTTTGTTAAAAAAGGAGAAGTGAACATTTGTGAGTAGAGGAGAGATATTGGAGAAAATTGGCAATAGATATGAGAGGGTAATGGTCTTTTTAGATCACAAAGTGAGATAGGGAAATTATTTGTAGAGAATTCTTATTTTATATGGGTCTTTTTAATAGTATTTTGGATGCATAAGTCAAATTTTAGATAAGCATCTCTGGTTACCCCAAGTAATTTAGTATGTGTGACAATCTCAAGTCTAGTGTTTTGTGCAGATGATAGAGTAAAAATATTTTTGTGATCGGAGTATTGTCTTTGGATGAAAATGAGAATTTCTGTTTTCTTTAGGTTAAGCAGAATATTGGATTGGTTTAGAAAATATTCACTGGGGAAATAGGATTCTTGTGTGATAGTTTGTAGTGATGGCATATTTGGAGCTGAGCACATCACTGGAGGAATAGGATTGTTGTGTGATAGTTTGTAGTGATGGCATATTTGGAGCTGAGCACATCACTGGAGGAATAGGATTGTTGTGTGATAGGTTGTAGTGATGGCATACTTGGAGCTAAGCACATTAGTGTGGAGTTGTCTGCATACTGAACCAGGGAGCCTTGTCCCACTGCAATATGGAAGCTGTTTTTGAAAATATTGAAGAGTAGAGGATGTAGGATTGTGCCCTAAAGGGCACAAATGGTTATGGGTATGTAAGGTTAGTAGGATATTTGACACATAGTGTCCTATTCAAGGGATAGTTTTTAAACCATTTTAGGCTAGAGGTGGAGAGACCAGGGGAGAGTAATGTTTGTAGTAGATCACCATGGGGCACTGTATCAAATGCTTTTGATAAATACAGGGTTACAGAAGGGATTCTAGTTTACCTTCATCCCTAAATTGCTTTATTATGTTGTGGAAGGAGAAAAGAGTCATAGAGGTGATAACTGAAGGTGAAAGCCATGTTTGGTGGGAAAGAATAGATTGGTGTCTAGGAGATGTTTTAACAGATGGGAAATTTTACATCTTTCAAGGACTGTTGACAAGGGAAAGAGTAGGGCAATTGGTTGATAGCTGGATAATTCCACTGACTTCCCTCCTTTATGTAGTGGGAAATATATGTTTTTAATCCGTAGTTTAAAAACATATGATTCTAATAGAGACCTGTCAATTAGTATTGGTATGGTACAGATTTTGTCATCTGTGGCAGATTTTATGTACTCCATTGGGAGTTGGTTGACTGTAATGTAGTTTTCAGTTGCAGTAGCATTTTTGTATTATTTTAGTTGGGACTGGCTGAGAGAAAATGGTACTGTCCTGAATGGTACTGTCCGGAATGATCCGAAAGGTGTTTAATGGGTTGTGCATTAGATTCTTAAGTGCTGCAGATGTTATTTGGATGAAATTACAGTTGAAATGCTGAATTATGTTTTGGTTTGTTTCATTTGTTAGTAAATTGGATTGTGTAGTTTTCCAGGTTTTAGTAGTTTGTATATGATTAACAAATATTGTTTTGGGTTAGAAAGGTCATTATTTTTGGAGTTGGCTGAAGAAAGTTTTTCTTCTTCTTCTTCTTCTTCTTATTATTATTATTATAATTATTATTATTATCATTGTTTTTTGCAATTAGGATGAGTTTCTTGCAAAGATTTCTCATCTGCCTATAGGTCTGATAGAAGGTTTCAGTTTTGACTTTATACCATTGTTTCCATGCTTTAGCGATTTCTTGCATTAACTGTTTGGTGTTTTTAGTTAAACAAGGAACTAGATTAGATCTGGCATGTTTATTACTTAGTGGAGCATAACTACTGACCGCTGATAGAAAGTAAACATTACATTTTTTGATTGCTTGATCTAGAGGTAAGGTTTTTAGGGATGACCAGCAGATCTGTCTGAGTGAAGAGGTAAAGGAGGTTAAGCTGAGATCTATAAGGTTTTGAACTTGGTTGTATGACATGTTTTTATAGCTTTTGGTGCATTGTCACATGACATATGTGAAATTATGATCACTTAGGAAATCTGAAGGTGAGCCTGTAGTTGGGATTTTGTCAGGAGCATTGTTAAATATCCAGTCAAGAATTACTCTTGTTATTGAATCTGATGGTGGAATTAATCAGTTAACTAAAGTTATATAGACTGATAGTGTTAGAGCCTTCATTTAGAGCAGTCCAGCTGCTGCTAAAATCATCGAGCATGACAGTTTCCTGGGTGATATTATCTGTGATCCATGATAGTATATCTGCATTTATAGAGGAACTGGTATTGGATGGAACGTAGATTGCAATTATACAAGGTGATGTCTTTGTATGAAGCTTTAGTGAGCTAAACAGTCTCTTCTTTGTCAAATGTGGGCACTGTATGAGGGTAGATAATGATCTCTACAGAGCTCACTTGTGTTAGCATTAACAATAGTTACCCCACCACTACTTTTGTTTAATTTTCAGACCTGATGATGATGTAGCCATTTCAGAAATATTCTTTATTTTTAATGGAGGGTTTTAGGCAGATGCCTAAACAGAAAAAAAAAAAAAAACAATATGGAGTCTGTTATGTTTAGCTAGCCAAACTCAAATTGGAATAAGTTAGAGATAACAGTTTAAACAGTAAGTAGCTGATTTCCAGCAGGGTCAAATTCTCAATCGTAAGATATCTTTTCTAGATCAGCATATTGGGTTGCAAGAATAGAACAGTCTTCACTGAAAAGTACATCAGTAATAAGCTGTAAATTATTACTTTTTTAAGGAGGGCAAGCTGCTCATGGGTAAGAAAACCATTAACTATCAAGTGGCTTTCACAAGCCTGACTACATTAACACATGAAATGTCCTTTTCCTTTGGCATTAGCACTGGCTGCAAGCTCAGTGGTGCAGATGGTTACAGCAGCTTATCTTGTGGCACCCAACTTTGTGTTAGAGTGTGAAATTTGTTTAATGCCTAGCCATATGTTCTTTTAATAAGAAGTGCAACACCTATCAAATATTCAGATACCAGGTCTGTTATCCATTACCAATGACTAGCTTTGTTTATTTATTTATTTATTTTATTTTACATTTGTTTACCGGTATAGTCCAACTGGACAAATGTCCATTTTCAGCGGAGGCCCGGGGAGAAAAGCTCCACAAAGACAAACTTACATAGATTACACAGAAGTTAGCAAACAATTATAAAAACAAAGTGATTATATACAATGGGTTAGTAGTGATTCCCTAGTAGGGACTCACAATTGTCATGGACAGAGAATTAAAAGTAAGAGACATCAGATTGGAAGCACAGCCTGGTGATGTAGTTACAAGTTATGATAATTGCAGAATATGCTTTTAGTTTATAACTTAATCAGGGTTGGTACATGGGCATAGCCAATTCACTTTGAGATACTGTTTGAGTTTTTTTTGAAGAGACATTTGGAGGATTGTAGGGTTATATAGTTTGGCAACAAATTCCAGGTTTTGCCAATGAAGTTGGCAAACAGAGATTCACCAACAGAGTTATTAGCTTTGTGGGTTTGGACCAGTAGTTTAGCGGCTGACCATAGGGATCTTAGATTGCTATATGGCTTAATAATATTTTTAAGTGAGGGGGTATCCTCAGGGTGGTACAAAATTTTGTGCGCTATTAAGAGTTGATTGAATTGAATTAAGCTGGGCAGTTCTACCACTCTAGTTGTTTAAGGTTCTGGCAGTGGTGGGTTCTATAGGTGGAGCCAGTGGCGAATCTGGCAATATGATTGTAGCTATGGGACAGCTTACCTATTTTGGATTTGTTGAGGTTTGAGAGTACAGGCAAGGCATATAAGAGAGTGGAGAGTAGGTGTGATCGGGCAATTGCAGTCCTAGCCAGTGGGGTTAAAAATGTCTTATTTCTATACAGTGATCCAAGCTTCTTATTGATGGTCTGTATGGTTTTGTTGACCTGTGGGTCAAATTTGAGATTATTGTCTATGATAACCCCTAGCAGTTTGGTGTGATTATCTGGGGAAATAGTAGTACCATTGTTAGATGTGACAGAGAATGAAAGTGTGGTGGATCTACTAGTGGGAGAGAAGAGTAGAAGTTGTATGCAGAAAAGTTGACAAAATAGCTTTATGCCAGTTTTATGTAATACACAGTATATGAGGCTGTAGTACAAGTATCCAGGGTTCTAGGACTGTCTGCTTATAGTTAATATTGTTGGTGTTAAGTACTATGATTTTTTTTTTCAATAATAAATCTTTATTCTTTTCCAATTGTTAATACAACACTACAACATATGTACATTATATACATGAATGCTTCCAACAGTTACATAAGATCATTATACATTAAGATAAAATTCTAAAAAAAGGTATTAAAAAAGAAAGAGAGAGAAGCGAAAAAAAAAAAGGAAAAAAAAAAGATCTAATATCAATATAAGGTTTATCTAAACTAATCTCCATATTAAATATGTACTTCCCAGGGAAAAGTGGAATAGAACATTAAGCTAACACAATGTTAAAGATTTGCTCCCATATTTTTGTATTATTTATATTTTTCTTATGGTCTTTAATTAGTAATTTATGTGCTAAAATATGTTTTATTGCTACACTTTTAAAGTTTCCCCATGAAGTCAAAGATGGATTCAGCCAATTTGTAGCTATATAAAGCTTCATTAACAAGAAAATATTTATGAGTATGATCACTTGGGATCTGTTCAAGTAATTCGGAGGAATATAAAGAATCATAAACTCCCAAGAAAGTGTGGACTGTTGATAACCCATTTTTTGTAATTGAATTTTTAGAGAATTCCAGAGTTTGAATATACATTTACAGCTCCAGAACATGTGTAAAAGGTCAGCGGTTTGATCAATACAATATGGACATTTAGGTGAATTTTTCGAGTTGAATTTATGTAAGCTGAGGCGAGTGTAGTAAGCATTATTAAATATCATCAGCTGAGTAAATAATAGCTTTTGAAGAGATACTGATCTTAAGGTTAGATTAATTGCTTTCAATATTTTATTATCATCAATCAGTAATAATTTATCCTTCCAATATTTGGATAAGAGTATTTGGTTATTATATTTCACATCTTTTATCAAATTATATGAAGCCATTATATATTTAAAGTCCTGCATAAGAGTTTGCCATAAGTTTGAACAAATGGTTAAGTCTTCTTCTTTAATTTTAAAATTACTAAAGTAAGTTATTGAAAGATCCTTTAATTGTCTCATTATAATTAAATAAGAGTTAGGAAGGCTCAACTCTCTTAACATGTCGTGTATTGAGATACCAAGAAAGGGATATAAATCAAGTATGTTTAAATCAATTATAAGTGGGAATTTTTTAAGATCTATCAATTGATTACCGATTTTCAAATTCGGGTTCTTATGAAATGGTTGGAAGGTCATCATATACTGTAAGAGATTTAGTGATTTAAACAGGTTTTGTATTGATATTATATATAATCTAATATGTTCCATCAAAGCGTATATTTTAAATGTATCTTTATTTAAAAAAGGTAATGCCTTAAAATTAATACCCAATTTAACAACATGTTTGTAATTCAGAATCAACCACTTGGGTGACCATTTAGTACTGGACTTGTCAAAGTTAACCACTCTTAGAATTCTATTAGCGTTTATTATTAAATAATATGCTTCAAAATTCAGTAATTCTAGACCACCTTTATTTTTCGGAGTCATCAGTTTATCATAGGATATTCTAGTTTTCCTAGGTTCCCATACAAATCTACCTAATTTCGTATGAAGTTGTTTAAAGAATTTCCTAGAAATTGAGACTTGAGTAGCTCGAAAAATATATAATATTCTAGGGAGAACGTTCATTTTAATAATTGAAGTCTTTGCCATTATTGGTAATTTCAGATTATTCCATCTTTTTAAATCAGACAGTATATGATCCCAGATTAGCTTGACATTGTTCACATAAAAGTCTCTATTATCTGTTGAGAAAACAATACCTAAATATTTTATTTTTTCTTCAGATTTTACCTGACCTATCAATGGTAAAAGTGAGAAGGGTGTAGGTGTCTTTAAGGGAAATAAATTGTTTTTTTTTAATTTATTTTGTAATTAGATATTTCTGCAAAATCTTCCACTGCTTTTAATATCTTCTTAGTATCTGAAACAGGCATTGTACAATAAATATTAAGATCATCAGCAAAAGCAGCCATAGATATTTTCGTACCATATATTATTGGAGCATTATGATAAATATTTTGCTTAATATGTAAAAATAGTGGTTCTAAATATAAATTGAATAATACAGGAGATAGCGGACATCCTTGACGGGTACCATTCTTAATTTGTATTCTTTTTGAGAAATTTTTGTTAATATATAAGTTGTATAGGGATTATTATATAACTTTTTTAATGTTAAAATGAAGTCTTGAGGTATATTGAAATATGATAAAATATCAAACAAAAATTTTAAATTAACTCTATCGAAAGCTTTTTGAGCATCAATTATGAGTGTGTAAACATTAAGATTTTTCTGAGTGGCATAAGAAATGAGTGTATGAAGTGATAACGCATTATCAGTAGTTTGTCTACCATTTATAAAGCCAGCTTGTTCATCAGATATTATTAGGTTTATTACCTTCTTCAATCTATTGGCTAAAATAGATGACATAATTTTCATATCTATATTTAAAAGTGAAATGGGTCTATAGTTATCCGGATTTTGAAGATCTGCATTCTCTTTAGGTATAAGAATTGTTTTCGAAGCATTAAAATGCGGATCATTCATTTTGTTGTTAATTATATAATTAAATACTTGTGGAAGTATTTTACCCAATATATCACAAAAAGTTTTGTAAAATTCAGAAGTCAAACCATCTGGTCCTGGAGCTTTATGTGGCTTCAAATTATTAATTGTATCTGTTATCTCCTCAGAGGAAATTGGTTTGAATAAACTCTCATGAGACTCATCACCAATTTTCGGAAAAGTAATCTTCTGCAAAAAATCATTATTACTCTTATTTATAAGTAATTCCTGATGTTCGCCATAAATTTGAGAGAATATTAATTCAAAGGTATTCATAATGTCTTCAGTATTGGTATATCTTTTATTATTAAACTGTATTTCAGAAATTTGAGAAGGTATTTTTGATTGATTAATGATACGAGCTAGTGCTTTTGATGGGGTCTGAATATGATTAGCGTATTTTACCAGTATTTTCTGTTCATAAAATGGCAATTTACTATTTTGTAGTAAATAACAATCTTTTTGACATTTTAATAACTCCGTTTCAGTTTGTTTACTATAGTTCCCAATTAAATCTTGATCTAGTAACTTAATTTTAGTTTCCAATTCTTGTATGTCTCTAGTTTGTATTTTCTTATAATAAGTAGCCTTTTGGAGAAAAATTCCTCTTATTTGTGCTTTGGTCGTTGCCCATTCTATATCAGATGGATGCCAGTGTTTAGAAATATTAACTAGTAGGTGATTGCAGGCCTCTTGAATTTCTTTAGTTATGTCTTCTTTATTTAATAAATACAGATTTAGAGAACAATTATAACCTCTATGATGCCTACTATTTCTAGTGTCTTTGTTAAAAATTAATGTGATTCTAGAATGATCCGATAAGTGTCGAACTTGTATAGATACACAAGGATCTAAAGTAATTAGTACGTCTGAAATTAGGAAAAAATCAATCCTAGACCACATTTTATGACAACTTGAATAAAATGTAAAGTTATTTGAGTTTAATTGATTGTTTGTGTATTTAAATGGGTCATATAATTTAAAATCTGCTTTAAGTTCCTTTAATGCTATCACTGCTTGATTATTAAAGGACCTGTGTGAACTTGATTTACCTAATTTGGGATCTTGATATGTATTCCAATCACCTCCTATTATTATATAACAATTATTAAATTGAGTCAGGATAAAATAAAGTGATGCTATAAAAAGTTGTTGATTGGTACATGGGGCATATATATTAATAAGTGCCACAGGTTTATCATAAAGTGTAGATGAGAGAATCACATAACACCATCTTCCCTCTTTGTCTATTTTAAAATCTAGAATTTTCTCTTGATACTGATTTTTAATGATAATGGCCACTCCTGCACTATTAGTTGTCCCCTCTGAAGCTACCACCTCTCTAATCCATTTCTTACTTTTAAGGACAGCCCATTGATCATTGGTCAAGTGGGTTTCTTGTAATAAGATAAAATATGCCTTTGATTGGAAAAATAAATGAAAAAATATTTCCTTTTTTCATGTTCTGGAGCCCTTTAGTATTCCATGAGTCTATTATCCACATACTAAGATCTTTAATTCATTTAAAGATATTTTAAAATTGAGAAACAGTATTAAATTTGAGTATACTAGCACAATATATATTGTCTGGAAGCAATCTTGACATCCAGTGCCTATCCACTATTCCATAGGTTTTTACACTGTTAAAACTTTTATAGTTAAATAACTTCACTAAACATCTATTTTTTATCTTACAAAATATAACATCAAAAACATGCAAGAAACCTATAAAAGCTACATCTAACTCTACAAAGCGTAATCCAAACATTCCCTAATAAACACTGATGAATATCCACAGCTCTTGTACACATTATATAGTTAAGCCAATCAAGTAAACAGTCTTCATTACACTTACATTTACTATCCTACCTCACTAATAGTTCTGATATATTGTTACTTATACTAATTAGTTGTATCTCATTAAGTTGCCTAACAACCATATTAAAATCTAAAATAGTCAAGTATGTGGCACTACACCTAATAAACAATCACATTATTAAAGTAAAGGTAATTCACCATATGTATTGTTAATTAAAAGAGAGAAGAAGAACTACGGAGAAAGAAAATGTTTAACATTCAAATATAATATTAAATCTGACTTTCTTTATATAGCCGAAATTATCTAGAATTATCATATCAGCAAATAAGGTGAATAAAAATAGGACTCTAACTTCACTTTACTGAATAATATAGTTAAATATGTAAAGTGATAACTAAGTAACACGGTTCTCAAAACAGTCAGAACCACATGCCAGTACATAAACAAGCTAACCTTCACATTCCTGGAGAACACACAATATACTGTCTCATGGTCTCTTTATCTAGTATTTATCCCAACACTAAATCCCCTTATTATCTAAACATTTGCAGTATTAAAACACATCAGTAATACAGAAAAAAGAAATACTTAAAATATACTACCAGGTTATTAACATAACAATATTCAGTATAACATATCTAAGGAAAAAGAATAACTATAGTAAAGCTAAATACTTCTAAGCAATCAGTTAAATGACACATTTTGAACCAGTACATTGTTAATTCAATTATAATCATACCTGAATGAATCCATAGTTCCCTTTAAATCAGTAAAACATATTAGATACTTTAAATGTCCACGAATGTTTGTTTTACAGTCCAAATAGCTTCCACTTCCTCAACAGAGATCTTCCTGCTTCCTGAGCTTGTAATCCTGTTTTCAAGCTTGCGACGGGGGAACCATTAAGCGGACGGACTTCCGGATGCACCACCTCGAAAGCGGACCCTCAGCTGCACCTAAAGGACTTCCTGTTACTTCGCGAAGGGGCTCAGTTCGTAAGAGCCATGAAAGTTCGGGAAATCTTCGTGGACAAGCTGGAGCTGTAAAAATAAACTAGTTAAACATTTACCAAGGGGCCTGGAGAAGAAAAAAGGACAAACAAAGGATTTTGAAGCCTCGAAATATAGAAAGCATGGAATCCCAGGATCCACGTTGCTGTAACCAGCCTGGATGGCCAGATCAAGCTTCCGAAGCTGGAAGGGACTTAAAAATCTTCAAAAAGGTAACTTTTGCTTCTTTTTTTGTAGATATGAAGTATTTGGAGCCCTCGACTGTAAAAATCAATATGTTAGGATATTTCATTTGAAATTTGATGTTCTTTTCAATGAGGAACTTACAGTATGGAGATAATGCTTGTCTAGCTTGCCTTATTTGCAATGGTAAATCCTGAGCCATAGAAACTTTATTATTCTGCCACATAATATAACCTCCATTTTTTTAACAGTTAAAATTATTTTGTTTACATCCTGGTAGTTGAGTATTTTGACGTATACTGGTCTAGGTATGTTTGAGGTTTGTGCTTCTCTGAGAGCTCTATGGGCTCTTTCTATGACTATTTGTTTAGCTATGTCCGAGTCATTAAACAACATTTCAAGTATTTGTGTAATGGTAGAAATTAAATCATTATATTGGATAGATTCTGGAATTCCTCTGATAATTATATTGTTCCTTCTGGATCGTGTCTCCAAATCCAGGATTTTATTTTGCATAGACTGAATATCCAGGTCATGAATGTCTGTTTTTTTTGCAAGCAATGTTATTCTGTCCTCATTTTCAGATATTCTGGCTTCTGATTTATCTATTCTTTCGAGAGTTTGAGTGCATGTGGCACCAAAAAAATGCACCTGGTTTGATAATTCTTTTAAAGCTTCTTGGATGGGTAACAAAGCAGTTTTAATATCTTCCATATTAGCCATTTGATCCGGTTTATTTTTCATTCCAGCCTTTGAAAGTTCCTGCTGTTTTGTAATCTTCTGCCTTTTTGTTGTTAAATCTTTTTCTGGCGACTGAAGTTCTGATAATTTAGTTTTTGTTGTTGTTGTTTCCATACTTTTATCTTCTTTTGACATTGTGGAGCAAAGCAGATCTTTAGTATAGCTGAATGATAAATATCCAAGGTTACTACTCAGACAGTTCCTTTGTTTACTACTCTGTTCAGAGTCAGTCAGTCAATCAGATCCAATCCTGTTAATTTGTTTATTTTCTTCCGGTTCCTTCGCCTCTCAGACAATATTTCGTTGTAGTAGATTATTTTTAGCCAACAATTAGTGTAGAAAAACTTGCAGTATATCCTCAGGGTTAATTTTTATTCCGAGTATCTGAAGAGCTGTAGATATGCAGTGTCTACAGAATGGCAGCCATCTTTGAATCCAAGTACTATGATTTTTGATATTTGGACTGATATTTGATAACAACAGCAAATACCTGAGTAGAAAATGGTGGCCCAAGATTTAGATGTCTGCTTTTGAGAGGCTTATCCTTAGAAAGACAAGGTACAGTTGACCTCAAAGTAAGCCGATTTTAAGCTAGACAAGGTATAGTTGAATTAGTAATTTTCTATGTATATTACATGAGACTAAGGAGTGTTGAAGTAATGTGATCTGAGTTTGATACTTGTTTAAGGAATAAGTAGTTAAGTAGGCTTATGTTTTGATGGGGGGGTTGCTGAGCTATATTAGGAAGTTATGTAATGGATGAATTGTTTCATACATTTGGTTACACTTATGGTAATGGTGTGTGTATCAGAAGTATAAAAGGCTCTTAGAAGTAGTGAGATTTAGAAGCCATTGTAATCTTTAATTATGCTTACCATAGTGAGAATGAAATCTCAAAGGCAATAGTGTGACCTAGTGGACTTAAATGTTTCTATGCCATGGAATACAAATAGGTAGCTTGTTAACAATAGCCATTAGAAGTAATGAGCTATAAATTATGATATGGAAGAGACATTTAAGCCATTTTGTATTTTTTTTAATTATGTTTGCTATGTGGGTAAAGACATCTGTAAGTTAGAATTAAAACTTAATGGACTTAAATGTTTCTAGGGAAGGGAATAAACAAGATGTAATTTGTTAACAATAACACTTTAGAGGTAAGAAGGAAAATATAGTTTTTACGTTATTAATAAAAAAAATAAGGTAAGGGTTGTTGGAAGCTGGAAACAGAAAGTTAGAAGTAAATGAGTTTAAGGCAAGTGATTGGTAGGGTAGAAAGTGACAAAAGGTAGAAGGTGCTTGTTGCTGTTTAGTGCCTGGAAGTATAGCAGGAGAATAGATAAGCTAGTGTAGACACAAGCATTATTCAGCACTCAGTCCTTAGTATGATAGCAGAAGATGCATAAATAGAACAGGAAATAGATTAGAAATAGACACTTGCAGCCATCAAATACATAATGGTATAAAGGTAGAGCAGTTGTCAATTCTTGCTGCTACCAAGCAATTGAGCAGGTAGAAGGAGGCTTGTATGTGTGAAAAGGTGTATGGACAAGTAGCCCTAGATGTTAAACTGATAAATAATACATCCTTCTTGATATCGTCCAGTGCTCACTGTTTCAAAGGGAGGTATTTTGCTGTAAGGAAGCATTAAATATTGACTTAAGTAATGAAATTAATTAGGAATATTCAGTTGTTGCTTCCAAATACTTAATGGGGAAAGGAGGAACAACTGTGTGTACTTGCTACCACCAAGTAGGAGGGGAGTAGTATGGGTAAAAAGGTGGAGATTGGTACAGTAGGAGGGGAGTAGTATGGGTCAAAAGATGAAGACTGGTACAGTACGAGGAGAGTAGTGAAGATTGGTACAGTAGGAGGGGAGTAGTATGGGTAAAAAGGTGCAGATTGGGACAGTAGGAGGAGAGTAGTATGGGTAAAAAGGTGCAGATTGGGACAGTAGGAGGGGAGTAGTATGGGTAAAAAGGTGGAGATTGGTGCAGTACGAGGGGAGTAGTATGGGTAAAAAGTGACGATTGGTACAGTAGGAGGGAAGTAGTATGGGTAAAAAGGTGACGCTTGGTACAGTAGGAGGGGAGCAGCATGGGTAAAAAGGTGCAGATTGGTACAGTAGAAGTAGAGTAATATAAGTAAAAAGATGGAGACAGAGGTAGCACTAGCTGTTCAGCTGAACAGAATAATGTAGTCCTTGATATCACTTAGAGGTAAGTATTAAAGCAAGAGAGTCTTTGTTATAGAAAAGAAGTGGTAGAGACTGAGGTGACTAATGAATTAATAATTTGTTTACAAACAGAAGTAGATTTTTAGCAGATAAATAGTAGATAGTTCAAAAAGCACTGCATCCCACCATTTAATAAAATAATAAAATAAAAGCATATAAGGCTCAAAGGCAGAAAAATAGTCTTGATACCATAAATAGTTTCAGCACTCTAATTTATTAAAGTAAACCAGAGGGTGAAGAATTTATTTCTGGCATCAACACTATTTTCTGGCCTTATTTTCTGGCCTTTGTGTCTTATGTACTTTTATTTAGAAATGGTAGATGTTCCATAAACTACAAAGTGCACGAAATTACTAGCATCACGTACTTACTTAAAGGAGAGTACAGTTTGTAGCATTGTAGTACACAATGCAGTATAATCAGAGAAAAAAAAATAATTAGTTGACATTTAGTACTAGTAGTGAAATGATATAGTTAGGTGGAAATAAGGCTGAGACTGTTTATTGCAAAGTAGTAATTAATAATTCGAAGATGTAGACTAAAGGTATATGAAGATCACTGGAAAACAGGTGTTTGGAGTGGTCCCCTTCATAATGTTGACCCACCTTTCATCGACTTTCAAAATGTAGAGACAAAAATGTTGTAAGTTTACAATCACAAACTCCTGGAACATCATATTTCCTCTCCAGGAAAGTTACCACTTGGCCACCAACAATGAAATCACGTACGGAAGCAAATTACACCCACTGAAGTGGGGGGGCTTCAACCCCCAGAACTCCCTACTTAAATATATCAACTCTGAGATCACACTACAGTGAAGAAAGGGCAAATTTCACCATGGTGGCTGAGTGGTTACTTTTCTGGAGAGAAAATACGATGTTCCAGGATATCATGATTGTAAACTTACAAACTTTTCATCTCGACATTTTGAATGTTGATGAAAGGTGGGTTGACATTATGAAGGGGACCCATCTGGACAAGGCTAAGAAAGATGTAATTTGATTAGGATAAGAAATGCTGGCAAAGTTAAATGGTATTAATTAGTGCAGGCTATTGGGATGGAAAACCTGAAGAAGGGTGCTGAAACTAATGTAAGGGAAATGGAAGAGATGAATAGTATAGATAATATGTAACTTATTGAGAGATGGATGTAGGCATATGGTTTGGGACAGTGTTTGAACAGGACTTAGTATCAGAATAAATCTTGGAAATCATTAGGTACTACATGTAGTTATTGTGATGAAAGTACTGGAAGCAACACACATATACAGTAAGTTGGTGGAGACAAGGACTATTACGTTGAAAGGAGAGGAGAGCAAATATTGTATGCATAGTGGAAGACAGCAGAAACAGGAAGTAGATGTAGTTAAATGAATATAAATGTAAAGGTATGGGGTGGGTGGACATGGGTAGGATGGACCAATGCAAACCCTATCAGAGTTAGGTGGGCATAGTAAGGATTTATCAGTACTAGAATTATTTAAAAAAACAGTCTCCAGAGTTCCAGTACTTTAGAAGTGGGAAATCAGTTATGAGTGCACACAAAAGCAAAAGTTAGACTGTAGAAGAACTGAGAACCAAAAAATATATACCTAACACAACAAAAACACAAATCCAAGTGAAGGAAAAAGGTACAACTGCAGGTAGACCAAGACTTTATTGAGTTAAGCACTTTCATTCTTATTCAAGAACTTCATCAGAACTACTAACATTAAGAGACAACACATTTAAGTACACATTATAATAATCATTTACAGCCAATTAAACATCTAATTATCCAATTAAAATTAAAACACACTATAATGCTAAAACTTTAAGACAGAGCTAATAGAGCAAGCATCATTGAGCCCAGGCCTGCTCATAGCATCAAATCTAAGCTGCCATCTGAGTTCACAAATATCCAAATGTTCATCCAAACATTTTCCTTGAAAATCCCTATGAACTTGCTCTATAACATTGAAACAAAAACTATGTGAACTAAATTCAGCAATGTGTTTATACAAAGCATTAGTACATTGTTTATTTTTTATACCCAAGAGATGTTCATAAATATGGTTCTTAAATTTCCTACAAGGTTTTCCCATTTAAAACATTGAACAGTTGACACACACTGAGCCAAATAAACCACATCTTTAGACATACAAGAGTAGCTACCTTTAACTATATATTTAATACCTCTAATAGTGATACAGTCCCCAGCCCTGGTATAGCTGCACTGCGAACAAGTGCCACATTTAAATGTCCCTTTCTTCTTATCTTGATTTATTGAACCAATTCCAGGCATAAAACTAGATTAAAGATAATTTTAAAAAGTTTTATCCCTTCTATAAACTATCCTAGTATTTTCACTAAATCTTTCTTTAAAATTGAGAAAAATAGGGAGGACCACTGGATATAATTCCAAGACGAATACTAGAAACAATAATAACACTTCTGGCAGCAACATGTATGTCAGGAAGGGTAGGGACTGTGATATGTAATCTCTCCCAAATTAGTATGTGATATAAGCCACAAGGGCCTATAACAGAAATAGAACTGTCACTTTGAACAGCATATTACTCAAAAATTAAACTGCAGGCATTGGTACAGGGGCATACTTAAACAGATGAAATGTAATTACACAGGAGATGTGGGGCATGTAATGAGGGGCGTGTCATGACAAATACTAAATATACTACGATGGAAATTCTGGAAGATGCACGTTAGAGGCAGTCCATTAACATCAGGGTTGTTTGTGTGTAAGAGTGTCAGTGTACACCCATGGACATGAGTAGCTATATGTGAAAGGACACCACTCATGATAGTTACAACCTAGGAGAAGTAATTATAACAAAAATGGGGCTGGTGTCAGTATTGGGTAATGGAAACTGCTGCATGCACCATTTCACTTTATGGTATATGTTATGGCAGTGTAAAGCAGATGTGGCCTATATTTGTAGTTCTTGCTGCTACCACATTTACACGTTAATACAGTCTGACAAAGTGCAACTCTGAAGGCAGTATACAGTTATGTCCTAACTCAAAATATCTACTTAAATGTCACTATGTAACACATCCATTATACCTGGATCACAACATGCACAATACCTCAGAGAGAGGTGAGTACTCCCATTTGCTAGTAACTGAACTGTAGAAAGTACTTGTTGATTTTGACCTCTAGCATACAGTGGCCTACCGCATTGTTGTTGTCCTTCATGCATTGGACACAACCTATACTGGGTGACTGTTGGCCGGGCCATGCTGTTGAATGCAAATTCTCAGAATTTTTTGACACAAAACAACTGACAATAATTATTCAACTAGATGGATTACTTCATGTGCTTTTTGTTAACCACCATGCAACAGAATATGCTATTATACTGGGCATGCTCATAAGGAAAAACAGCAATTACTGGATGAGCATACCTTACCCATCTCAGAGTCATTACAAGCTATCATAACAAAGGACCTATTGCACTTTGTAATCATTACGTAGCATGACACAAATCAGGATCTGATGAATAAACCAGTCTTGCCTTTTCACACTGTAATGAGATATTCTGGTTTTAGGGGGCACAATAAAATATTTTTTATTTACTTGAACCTGAACTACAGTTACAATTTCAAATGTAAGTGTTACAACACAAGTGTGCACACCAGTGCTGAGTGATGGTAAATGACAGTTCAAACCCTTTGGCAAAAAATGAAAGTTTTTACCTTCAGGTGCACTAATACAGTTCCCACCATGCAACTGTGCTTAGCCCTGTACTGATAGCATTATGAGGAGACATTTATTCTCTGATGTTTCATGGGCTTCAGAATTTAATATTCACCATGTGTAACATCTAAGTTGTCATTACTGTTATGAAGTATGCTGCACACATAGTCTCTTGTTTCACACTGTTCTCATTGACCTTTCAAATATGTGAGTTTGACTGCCTGAGCTGTGACTTGCTTTATGGTGTAATCAGAAAATTCTGCAGCTTAGAGAATGTTGAAGTGGATTGTCAAGGATTCATTTCCAGTGTTATGCCGAACAGTACTCAAGGTTTTCTTTATAATAACATTTTTCCTAATGAACTACAATATATGTGTGTGTATGTGTATGTGTATGTATATATATATATATATATATATATATATATATATATATATATATATATATATATATATATATATATATATCTGTGCATCTTATTCCACCTCAAGTATCCCACCTCTTCCTTTACATCCCATACCTGCTTATACTTTTTCACCTGTAAGTACAAAGACATCTGAACAAAGCCAAAAATAATTAGTGGACAAATGCTCAGAAATAGGGACAGATTACAATTATTGCTCTTATACACATAGGGTGTTGCTTTAATATAACTTGTAGCATAAGCATGCATTTTCTGAAGGACAGAAAAGTGTGACATATATGCTAGCATTTAGTGACAGCTTGTATGAGGAACACAACAATATTGTGAGTTAATCCCTGGGTTTGGCCCTAGTTTCTCTGATAGACAGAAGCAGACAGTAATACCCAAAATAACATACTCCCCCAAATAAACACTAGAAACTTCCTAACATACCCCTTCCTAATAAACACACATGATACATAGAGACAGAGTTGAGTTGGGTTGCACAGCTAAGCTTATAAAGGCCCTGGCAGTCATTAGCTTCGTATATACCTATGAACTTCTGAACCTATAAACATCTGGATAGTCATTAAATATCTGGACAGTGGAGAGCTATGCTCCTACATTATCTATAATATGAACATTTTACTGTAATGATCATGTCTGATGTTTAAATGATGACACAGAATAAATTATCACATCACACACACATTCTGATATGGCACTGAATCAGTAATGTCTATGCCTATAGTATTTTTTTCACAACACTTGGCTTTAAGCAGAATAGACCTCTGCTATTTATTAGTCAAAATCCAAAACCTCAGAAAAGTAATTATGCATGCAGTAATACTTTGTAATGGATTCCTCAAATGAGATTGGCAACAGTGCACTTCAGTAAGATAATTTTCACACACACACACACACACACACACACACACACACACACACACACACACACACACACACACACACACACACACACACACACACACACACACACACACACACACATGCACGCACACACACACACGCATGCATGCACGCATGCGCGTGCACACACACACACACACACACACACACACACACACACACACACATCACATAGTCTGCACAATGACTTACATCATACATTGAGAATTTCATACAATGATTTTGAGATGAGCAGTCAGGAATGCAGGGGTGACACTCCACTGGTTGGTGGCTGTGAGTATCAGTCACTATATAAATGATCACTACACCTTAATATGGCAATAACACATATCAAAGTCCATGAATGAAGTGATGTTTGAATTACTGCTATAGTGTAAAGTGATTTGTGATCAACAAATTGCTGTTTTGAGTTACTGTCAAAACACATTGCTCATTTGCCCCAACATATGTAATTTACACTACAACCATACATTATCCAGCACTTGTAATAAGACTTCTTCTATTGTGCTATCAGTTGATACAAATGCTTTCTATATTATGGACCTAAATGGGTAAAGTTCAGATCCAGTAATGACTAACTGTTTATGAGTGTGTATGACACTAGTGACAGATAGACTGTCTTACATGACAGATCTGGTGTGCACAATTCATCTCAGGAGAAACTTTCACATGGAGTAAGGAATCCCTAAACAATTTCACTCCCTTTTGGCACAAACATGTGCTTTCATACAATGATGATATCATCCCTTAAAATGTGTAACGGACTTATAGTAAGACTTCTGCATTGCATCAGCAGTTGATACATTGTTCTCTGTATTATAGACCTAGATAGACAGGGGTTCAAATCCAGTAATTACTGACAAGTGGGAGTGTGTTTGTGACTCTAGGGACAAGTAGGACTAACTTACCCACCAGAACTGGTGTACACAATTCCACACATTAAAACTTTTACATGGAGGAAGGAATCCTACAATTTCACTCCCTTTTACTACAAACATATGCTTTCCAACACAATGATGATGTCATCCCTTCAAATATGTTGTCTCACCATTGTGACATCTCCTGTGGAATTGGCAGTTGATCTAATGCTCTGTAGATTGTGGACCTAGGCTGATAGGGGGTTACATCCAGTATTGATTTATTAGAGTGAGTGTATGTGACTCTAGTAACATGTAGGAGCGGTTTATCCACCAGATTTGGTGAGTAAAATTCCACTCAGGAGAAACATGTATTTTGGAGAAGGATCCCACAAGTGATGATATCATCCCTTCAAATGTGTTATATTTCACACCTCTAGTAAGACCTCCTGTGGCATCAGCAGTTGAGTGTGAACTACTATGAGTCTGCCTACAGTGCTATGTAGGGGAGGTTGATCTTGTGTGTACACTTCCCTCAGTGGTATCATGTACTATTTCACTTTCTTTTAAGGCATACATTTGCCTTGCACCACAGTCATGAAGTGATTCCTTCAAATATGTTCTGTCTCACATTTGTAGTCGGACCTCTCATATGGTATGAGTGGCTGATGCACAGCCCTCTTATTGTGGACTTAGATATGCAGGGGTTAAGATTTGATAATGTATTTGTGTAAAACAACGACAGACAGACAGACAGAACTGTATTGCCCAACAGATGATGATATGGTTGACTCGCACTTGTGTAAACAAAGATGTGACTAAAAGATTTTGAGCCTTCAACTTACATTTTAGTGGATAAATGAGGACTCCAAAACAATGCTTAAGTCAGACCTTGAAGCGTTTGCTTTCTGACATAGGTAGTTTAAATTCTGCTACAGCAGAAGCAGTTAACACACACTCTGTGGAGTATGGATATAGATAGGTAGTGGTTCAAATCCAGTTATTTGCACATACTGCGGTTGTACTACAGATGATCTGAATTGTATAGCAATGAGTTCATCAACCAATATGACTTAGATAAATCAATTTTGGATGAACAGTTACATGGCCGCATCATTTTGATAACACAAAAACATTTTATGAGACTGATACTGCTCCTGACACACCACTGAGGTAATCCATTAAATTGTGTACTTTCTAACAGCTATAAAAATCATCTCTTAACTAGTATCAGCAGATAATATGCAGATCTCTAAACTGTGGATAAAGTCAAGGGTTTGAATCAGGTAATGACATTTTAGAAGACAATACTGACAGATAGAAATGGCTTACTTAATAGATGGTGTCATGCAACCCCCCAGTAATCTGAACACTAACAGGGCTGAAGGATTTTGAGCCACAGTGGACATTTTAAAGGAGGCTTAACCACTGCAACAGACTGCTGTTGTAATCACTTCAAGTGCTGCTTCACGAGATATCTGATACATTTATGTCTGTGCTGTCATTAATTATTATATTAATTGTTATATAGCTCTATGAGCTATGAACCCAGGTAGGCAGATGTTCAAGTATCTCAAGCTGTAACTACTAACTAGGTAACAAACTGGCAACGTGAAGGACTGGCTTCTCAAAAGTCATTTCTGATTAACATTTTATGCACTGTAATCTTTTACAATTGGAGAGAGACAGGCAAACTTTTGGAATCCCTTTAATGGGAGCCATATGCATTCAAATACAATGCTCAGATTATCCCTTCAAGAGTGTGTAGGCTGAAAAATGTGTTGTAAAGTCTTATGTGGCATGTTGAGTTTGTGAATCCCAAATGTGGATTCAAAGCCTGCTCTGCTTGTGCTGTTCTTCCTAACATATTTCATTAACATGTTGAGCCACTGAGAAAGTCACATCACAGGACCATAGGATAATAGGATCATATGAGGTTACTAGACTATTGGCCCTGAGGACCTAATAAGCCTAGCCAAGAGTTTAGCCCATGTTTAGACAAGTCATCACCCAGAGCCCCTGTCCAGCAGGGACACAGGTGGAATCCCAGGAGTGTATTTTCTGTTTCCTATCCAGTTATCCAGGTTGAGCTTAAAAAGGGATAATGAGGTACTCTGCTTGATGTGGAGAGGAAGTCTATTCCACAGATGAGGGATTCTTTGGGACACAAATCTGTCCTGTCAAAAAGTCCTATTGATATCGCAGACCAAGTTGAGGTCGCATGTATGGGTTGCTCGAGTGGAGCTTGAGTTGTCGATATGCAGCAGTCCCATCAAGGTGGGGTCTGAGATTGCTTTGTATGCCAGACAGAGGGCATTTAGCTTATCTGCATAGGGTAGGTGTTTGAGGCCCTGGATTCTCCTGGTGAGAAACCTCTGTGGTCTCTCCAGCAGCTGCATGTGTTTTGTGAGGTACATGCCAAAGGGGGCATTGTACTCAATAATTGGCCTTGTATGGGAAGAATACAGGGATCTTATGACCTCTTTGTTCCTGGATGAGATACCTTTACTTAAGAGGTGGGCCATGTAGAAAGCTTTCCGTACAATGGAAGCAACATGGCAGGCAAAAGTCAGGTTGCTATCAACCTGAGTGCCCAAATCCCTCACTACTGACTGTGTACTTAAGCCATTGCTATTAATGTGATAATATGTGGGGATGTCACTCTCCCCAAAGGGGATGATGATGCATTTTTTTGTCATTCAGCTTGAGGCCATCTTTCTGGCACCAGTCATTTATTTGGGTGAGACCCTCTTGGAGGACATTCACATCACTTGGGGAACTGAGACTGCGCCCAGCTTGCAGTCAACTGCAAACTTGGTCAGCCATAGCCCACTGATTTTGGCCTGCACCTCAGCAAACTATATCCCAAATAACAGAGGCCCCAAGACTGATCCCTGGGGTACACCACTTGTTACGGCTCTACTGCTTGAGGTGGCTTCCCTTATTTTGATTAGGTGGGTTCTAGCAGTGAGCCAGTTTGCTACCCATCTGGTAACATATGGATTGATTCCTAGATGGGAAATTTTATCTACTATGCGCGAGTAGAGAATAGTGCTGAAGGCCTTGGCCAGGTCAAGGTAGGTGGTGTGCACCATCTTCCCCTTGTCCATGGTTTTGGTGATTGTCTCAAAGAAGTCAACGAGATTTAACAGACATGACCTTCCCTTGACAAAGCCAAACTATGTAGAGTTGAGTGTTTGGCAGTTGCCAATGTCCCTGTTAATGAGGTCCATGATAATCCATTCCATGGCCTTGCAGATCAGGCTAGTTAGGCTGATGAGTCCATAATTTCCTGGCTCAGTGGATGCTCCACCTTTCTGTAAAGGAATGACAGTGGCTGTCCTCCAGTCAGCTGGGACAAAGGCGGTACTCAGGTTTTGGTTGAATAGGGTGCCTAATGATGCTGCAAGTTCATGCCTGAGTTCATCTAGGATGCAGCCTGGAATATTATCAGGTTCCATAGAGGCTGTATTTTTTGCCTTTGAGATGGCAGTGATGACCTGTTCCCTAGAGATAAGGGGTGGGGATAGGTACTGCAGATGTCCTGATTTACTGATGGGGGGACAGAGGGGAGAAGTTTTCACTGAATCTGTCAGCCAGTAGATTGGCTATATCTACAGAATTTGTGTATGTGGTGTCCTTGACTACCAGTTCTGAACAAATTTGCGTGCTTTCTTTGAGATTGTGGACATATGTAAAGAAGGCATATTTTCTGTACTCAGTAGTGTCCAGATTGCTGCCAAAAGTGTACAAATGCCTCTCTCATTTGACCAACTTATGACTAAGCCTTTGTGCATGTGAAATAAATTTTGAGTTTTTGCCTTGGGAAGTAAACTGTCATTCACAGATAGTAACTTCAACAGTCACTGATGTGCAATGCCAAGCAAAATGCAAAGGATGAAGTAAAACAAAAAAATGAATTAGTATGATGATTTCTCAACTTTATGACCTTCTGCTATTAAAATTTTGACATTAAGGACCACTGCTTTGACACAAACATTGCCCTCTTTAGATTTGAACCATGAAGCCATGGCATTAACATGAAACATTGACATGATTAACTGTGTGTGCCACATCAACATTGATATAAAGCAATCCTGGGAAAGTAAACTACATATACTTCGCTATAATTCTGACATTTTTCTTCTAGAGAGAGACAGACACACACACATGGTGTCTTACTTGTCATTTGTCCTTTTACATTATAAGTCTTGCTGAATGCGATCCTTGCAGAAAAGTTACAATAGTGAAACGTGAAAGTACAAATGTCTACAAGGAAGAGTGTGTTCTTTCTTTGTGTGCATTATGTTATCCCTTTGCCACATGATGGTATTCATTTTGCAGTGACTTTGACTTTGTTGTTTGCATGTGTATGATGTATAAATTTGATATGACTTACAGGCATATTATCTTCTAACAATATTTTATTAAAGGGGTATAAAGGGTATCTCCTAAGTCAGTAAATGTACATGAAAACTTTGACAGCAAACCTATTTTCTCTGACACACCCTCAGCAAGTGAAATTCCCATTAGCAGGCATGATAAAGACTAAATTAAACATGTCCAGCTGCTAATGAGTCCACTTGCAAGGCATTACATGGCCACAGCTCTGAAAACTCCCTATATCACTGCTCAGGCATGTGCATAGCATCATATATAGCCTAACACCATGTTTACCTGCCAAGCACCTTGAGCAGATTGAGTTATTCAGGAATAATAATGAACTGACACCTGATTTACATATTCAATATGGCCAGAGGGCTTAATCTACACTATATAAGCAGAACTTGGGGATATGGTTTTGCAGTTGTACTAGGGAAGACCATTTGGATTCTCGAGTGCTGCCAAAAAAATTACAGTTGCTGACTGTTAGAACTGAGGCATTTACATTATTTTTGGGGAACTGTCTTACAATTTCTGACAAGGTATGTTATGTTATATACAACTACAGATTACATAATTATTTTATAATGTTTTTGTTAGCAAAATGAGTGATGTCTACACTTTACAAAGTTGTGTTTGTAATGAAGATGTAACAGTTGCTATTGCAATGAACATTTACTTCCATTTAATGGGCTTCTGATAACATTTTCTGTGGAAGTTGACACATATCTGACTTGAGAAGCTTATGTCAATTAAAGTCGTAATTTTGTTGTATAACTGTCATTGAGAAGGGGTGGAATATGAGGCATTGGACCAGATATTGCTTTTTATTATAAATATAGGTGCTGATTAGACTTTGCAACATTCTGTTTGTAGTAATCGTATAATAGTTGCACTCTATTTCATGGGTTTGAGTTTCTGTTGCCTGTAAAGGGATCCAGGCAGCTCAGAGAAGATACTCAGTGCTATGAGAGGAAGTGGAGGCAGAGGTGGAAGAAAGCCATGGGATGCCCCCTAGTAATCTTCTGGGTATTACCATATATATATATATATATATATATATATATATATATATATATATATATATATATATGTACACACACACATATACATATATATATATATATATATATATATATATATATATATATATATATTTTTTTTTTTTGTGTGTGTGTGGTGTAGAGTTATAATACATTTGTTTAAGTGAGCCAGAGGAAAAAAAATAAAATAAACAACTAAATAAAACCAAACTGCCCGAGGCGCAAGAACGAGACTGCCACGATAAAAGTTAAGCTGATTTCACTTCCACATACACTTTTCATTTGATACTGTGACCAAACTTCTTCAGACAACAAGAAAATGCAATAAACATTTCATTTAAAATATATTTTAGAAATCACGTCATTGACTTCCCTGTCACAGGAAAGTACTGCACAAACAACTACTTACATCATACATCCCCGCCCCATACCTTCATTCAATTAAATACATCAGCAAGTTACTGAATGTGCAAGAACTTAAATATACAGCAAACGGATTTAGCAAAACCACAGCAATATGAGCTCATTGTACCATCAGTGTGTAATGATAAGTCCCTAGTACTAATCAATCAAACACTCCTACCAAAACGAGCTAGCAATTAATAAACAACTGTGGAGCTCTAAATTTGCTGACTCTAGTCTTATCAATGCTCATTAAGTTCAAGTCACAGTCTTTAAACTACGTTCAAAATACATTTCAACTAAGAAATAAAATATACAAACTACATAAGTTAACTAAATTAAAAAATGACTGCCATAATTGCCTACATAAAGTTTGTAAATAAAGCAGATATAGCATACCTTTAGATATAAATCAATCCACATAGGTATAACTGGCATTTCACCTACTCACAGCAAACCCATGATACAACTCCATAGCAAGTGCTCCCTGTACTGGCTCGTATGTCCATACGCCTTAAGGTGGCAGACTAAACCTAATACTGAGCTCATATTGCTGTGGTTTTGCTAAATCTGTTTGCTGTATATTTAAGTTCTTGCACACTCAGTAACTTGCTGATGTATTTAATTGAATGAAGGTATGGGGCAGGGATGTATGATGTAAGTAATTGTTTGCGCAGTACTTTCCTGTGATAGGGAAGTGAATGACATGTGATTTCTATACGATATTCCCTCCAGAACAGCTCTTTTGAGAGTGTACCTTTAACTCCCAGTGGGCGTGGCTTCAGCCTTTAAAAAATGAAGTTACCACCTTACAGTTCTAACAAATAGCCATTGACATAAGTCAAATATCAATACAATTGTGTTTGCCATCATGTATTCTTCAAGATAAAACATTCTGATACCTTGTATGTAGCATGGATTTGGAATTATTAATGCAGATATGAACAAGCATTATTTGACACCTTGAGGCGCAGTAGGAGGTAACTGCAGATACACCTGGAGACGTCACTCGGATGTAATGAGTTAAATGAAATTTTTATTGCATTTTCTTGTTGTCTGAAGAGGTTTGGTCAGAGTATCAAATGAAAAGTGTATGTGGAAGTAAAATCAGCTTAACTTTTATTGTGGCAGGCTTGTTCTTGTTTTATTACATTTATTTTAGTGGTCATCTTCTGTTTAATTCTCATCATACTTCAAACTATTTCAGTTGGGTATGTCTAGGGGCATCTAGTACTGAGGTTCAACAACCACCTGCATATGGTAAGGGCACAGGTTATTTGTCTTCATTTAAATGTAGATCTATAAAAATACGTTACTAGAATGTCTACTTGCATTTTCATCTATTGTTGCTTTATTCTAATTTTAGCAGCATATTTTGATCATTTCCTTTTTGTATTTCTTCTATTTTTTTCTGTTTTTCTGGTGTAATTAAAGGTGAGCCTGCCACCAGAACTGTGGAGCTCCAACCACCTAATGTTGGAGGATTGCTAGCCTTTGATGAGGATGTCAGTGATGAACAGCACACTATGGAGTTACAGAGGCCATCTCTGGCATGAAGGATGTGGCTCCTGTATTCCCTCCCCAAAGTTTGAACACAGTCAGTATGCCTATGCATACCCACACAACAGAACCATCAGAAATTGGACAGTCTCTGAGGGTAACATGGTTGATCAGGGTAGTATGGTTATCCCTGTAACAGAGCTAGTGGAAATTCCCCCCAGCATACCTCTCAACTGTACAGATTTTTGCAGAATGTCCAGATTTTTGACTCATATTTTTGATCCATTCCTCATAAGGTCTGGGGTTTTCTGGAAAATCAGTCAGGATTAAAGTTACTAAATAATGACAGAATCTTGAGTTTCAGACTTCAAACCCTCCAGAAAATGCATGTTAATGTAATAGCTGTTATCCTATCAACTTTCTAAGTTTGTAGGAGGAATATTTAAAAATTGTCCCTATTTTTGACCCTTGTTTTGTCCCCCCATTATTTTTGGCTTTGTCCAGATTTTTTGCGCTAAGAGGTTGAGAGGTATGCCCCCCAGACATTGTGAGGCTGAAGTACCACATAAAAATATTGCAGGTGCTCAGAGAAGATATGATTATTGCCCTTACCCTGACATTGGTTGTTCAGTATCTGCCACCCAACTTATGTGGAGTGCTGTCATGGAAACAAAGGAAAGCTTCTCCAGGGCCTCAGAAGAAACAGTCAGAGTACTACATGTCAGGCATTCTAATGTATAAGACTGCATGAACTGTATGTGTGAGACTCCCTGGACAGGATGAATCACACACTGGACCATGATTAAAGTATGATTAATCATACTTTGACTTAGGAATGGGGTCCATTCCCATCATGGTAGTGGAAACCCAAAAATCAATTAGCATCTGTTATGGGACGTCTGCTGGGGAGGGTCAGCATCCATGAGGCCGAACAGTCGATACATCCTCCACTGTCAGCTGATGTGGCTGCACCAGATCCTGCTCCCATAGTGGTGCTACTTCTACTGCTGCATCAGTAACCCCAAATGTGGTAGACCCCATGGTTTTGAACATAGTTGTGATGATAAGTCATCGAGCAGATGTCATTAGTATTCAGGTAGCACCCTGACTATTAGTCAGAGTCATGGAACTAGCAGTTCAACTCCTAGCAGAGGTAGTTCACATGGTCAAGGGAGGCAATGATTAACTGAATCCTTTGCCTTGCATGGCTCACACCTGTCTTGGATACCAGGGCATACACAATGCTTTGTTTGCATAACTGCAGACTCACACACAGTACACCTCACGTTGTCCATACCACCTCACACACCAACAATTATTCTTCAATATTGATTCCTTTACATCTGGTGCTACTGAATACTTGCATTTACCCTCATTTCTCACTCACATACACACCTCTTTTGTGTCAGGTTTAGCCTGGTGTAACCCCACATGCACACATACACACACACACACACACACACACACACACACACACACACACACACACACACGCACGCACATACAAAACTCTGTGCAAGTTATGATGACTGTGCCCTGTCCTTTGCACATTAATTTGTGATTTTGGGTTCCCTATGTCTGATGCAGAGTGCTAATACTTGCTTTGTCAGATGGATGTTTTCATCAAAATATGTACTGAACTTCATTTTTGTTTTATGCTGCTTAAGTTCAACAGTGTTAGTACTTGTAGTGTCCATACTTATAGTAATAGTAGTAATGTTAGTAATATAGTAGTACAATATTATGAAATACTGCTTGCTCAGCCCATTGTGCAGATGATGCCAAGATTGCCCTGGTCCCTACTGGGTTGACTGACTTGGGCAACTGTCTGATGCACAGTAGTGAGCAGACAAAGTATGTTTTTCAACAGTAACTTTTTTCTTTCCTCTGTCAATTGCAGCTCCTCATTTATGTTAATTACTTTTCTTTTCTTTTCTGCTTATAAAGTTGTATAACTATGCTTAATCATCTACATATATGAATGATGGTGACATTTTCCTACCGTCTGTGGGGTTGTTTGACATAGGCTTAATTTGGCTTGAGGCACTGGTGGCATACATATGCAAGGGACACACCATTTTGTACCTTTAATAGCTTTATAGTTGTTTTGTTTTGTCTGTGTTGCATATATCACTCATTTAGGTTAATACTGACATTCGTGTACTGCTAATCAACAGTTTAAAGTACAGTACATACATATAAGGGTAAGCATTTAGTTCTTCATTACAGATTTATCACTTACCTTTGCTGCTGATAATGTTTTGACATTTGGGGTTCCCTATGTCTGATGCTCAAAGTAGCTAGGCAGTACAAAGATAAGTAAAGGCTGCAGGTTTGCATGCAAAATTATTATTGTTTGTATGTGCTTAGCTAATTTTATTTCCTTAAGTGGCGAGTGTGTGTGCAGTCCACTGCCTGTTAGCTAGTGCCATGGTATGTTGCGCACACCTCCATCTGCCATGATCATCCACAGATGCAGGGTCTCTATCTGACCCCTTATCTGTGTCTACTGGTCCTGCCTGTGTTGCTGGGGGCTGAGGTCATTGTCCTGGTGCTCCTTGCTGCAGCTGTATTCTAAGTATGATGTTATGTAACAAGACATAGATGGTCAGTATTTTGACAGAGGTGGCAGGGTCATACTGCAGGGCACCTCCAGATGTATCTAGACATTGGAAACATCACTTGAGGAAGCCAAAAATGCACTCCATGCTATTTCTAGTCTGTACATTGTTGTAACCTTGCTCAGTGGGATTGGGTGGGTTCCTCGTGGGCTTCATGAGCCAAAGTTCAAGTGCATATCCTGCATCCCCCACTAGTTTTCCCTGCAGGAAGTTTCCCCTTGAAACCCTTATGTAGAGATCACATATGTGCCTGATGTAGCAGTCAGGGAATCTGCCTGGGTGGTCTCCGCACACATTATAAATGATTCCTTATGCATTGCAGATCACCTGATAGTTGATGGAGTTATACCAATTTCTGTTGATATACCTCCTCCCCTGAGCACAAGGTGGGGCCTTTATTTTGATGTGTTTGCAGTCTATGGCCCCTGGGACTTCAGGCAAATGAGAAATAGCATAGAGCTGTTGCATAGTGTTGTCTATCTTCTCAGGCATATGTGGGAACCATATATGTTCCTCCACATGTCTTAGCATTGCATCAAGGAATTGGAGGAGTACTCTTTAGGCTGATGCCGGTGATATTCCCACTGTATCCCCTGTAGATCAGTGAAAGGCCCCTGTAGCTAAGATGTGTAATGCTATATGTACCTTGGTTTCCACTGGAATGGGTACTCCTGGAGTCCCACAGATCCTAAAACGTGGATATCAGATGTTGATAATGTCCACCCTGTAGAGCTACACTCTCTTTGTGTCATGTAAGGCATGACATGTTAATTGTGGTATTAATGCTGTACATGCTCTTTGATGATGTTTGGCAGGGTCAACAGCTACACCTTGTGTTAAAGCTTATTATACATACAAGTTTATGATGGGTGCAGCAATTCCCCTACATTTTCTTTAAAGAGTAGACCTGTGTATATATCAGCATGTGTTGACATTCAGAACAAAACTGAGTGCAATCTGTAGGCACTCATTTTATACATTTCTGAATCACTCTGCCATATTGTTTTACCTCATTAGCTCTTTATTTATTAGTATATTCAATTGTTAACCCTTGCTTGGCTGAAAAAGACAGAGTAGCATTTTTATTATGAATGAAATGTATGGTGAATTGTTATTTGAAATTACAAAAGCAAAAAATTGCTAATTAAATTCTAAAAATTAAACAAAAGTGGATGACTATATTTTTTTCAGATTTTATCATTGGTTTGACTGGCATTTTTTTAATATTTTAGCTATCCAATATCATATTAAACCTTTTAATTATGGTCTACCAAAACTTGCAAGACCTGTAAATGAGAGTCCTAGAATAATAAAAATTAAACATCATACATCTTAACCTCTTAGAGCAAGTAATCTGGACAAAGCCATGAATAAAAGTGGGACAAAGTCCCAAAAATAGGGACAATTTTTAAATCCATCCATCCATCCATCCATTCAGCCATCTCTTAAAAACTTAGAAAGTTGATAGAATAACTGGCTTTGCATTTGCTTAAATTTTCTGAAGGATATGAAGTCTGAAATCTGAAACTCAAATCTCTGTCATTGTTTTCTAACTTCAGTCTTTAGTGATTTAAAACTAATTTGCCAGAAAACCAATTTTATGAAAAACAGACCAAAAATATGAAGCAAAAAGTTAGACATTCTGCAAACATCTGTACAGTTGAGAGGTGTGATAAACCGTAAATCAAAGAACTGCGGTGAATATCAAAACTCACTATACTCATTTTAATTATTTCTCCAAAGATAAGTTTCTCTGCAGCCCAGTGTAGAGAACTGTACCACCACACCACTGCTGCCTATACTGAGATTATTCTTCTCTGGGGAAAGAGAAATATTCCAAGGTACAGTGATCATGAAGTGAAAATGAGTAACCATTTCAAATGTCGGGTCCCACTAGAGTGAGCCCTGAAACACGGAGACTGACTGGCCGAAAATGGACTTACATATACCAAATCTGAGATGGCCATTTTCCAGAATATTGCTTTTTCTCTGAAGTATGGTGATCTCATAATTGCTATAAATAAGTTTGTGGGTGTTCTGGGGGGCTTGCCTACCTGCAAATAGAAGTTTAAAAGAGAAGGCCTATCTTTGAGAGTCGCTCTTCTCCTGGCTTTTCTGTGTTGTTTTTTTTTTTGGCTTGTTGGCACTTGGCATTCTGAGTGCTAACATTTTAATAGGGAGCTCTGAAAATGCACAGCTATTTTCTGCACTTCCAGTCTGTTTGTTTGTTCCAAGGATCACATTTTCACATCTCAGTATCTCAAATGGATCCCTGAACAGCAATTGCATTAACCATCTACAACAGGAAGAGGTTATATTACTAAGCCACTTTCAGAGCAAGTTGATTCTTATTAAAACATTTATTGGCCACATACTCAAGTTATATTAGGTATACAAACTATTACCTGTTGTTACTGACAATGTGTTTTGCATTAAAGGTGATGTTATTAAGGGATAGAGTATTAAGATTTCAAGACTGACATCTGTAGATAAACAATTGTCACTCAAATCTGAAGTACTAAAATTTGTGTTCATAGGAAGAGGGTATAGTAGTCAAAAAACTGACAATATCTTTAAAGACACTGTAGAGGACAGAAAAATCAACTTTGCCCCATTCTCAAAAGGAGCATCCTGTCCCCAGGAATCATTTGCAGGATCAGGTTTCAATAGTACATTGGCAGTAGAATTAATTGTTTTGTTAATTTATTGTTCCTCATGTGGTGTATTTTTGGTTTATTTCCATTTTCTACACAATGACAGTGCTGTGAGTGCGCTTTTGGGATTTTTCCTTTCAAGAATAGTCACTGGTGCCTGAGCCCAAAATGATATCTCATTAATATTTTAACTCTAAGAGGTCATGTCTGCTCCATTGTGGTTTTAGCAGTTGGCACTCAAGTGAATCCCCCTTAAGTATTAGATTATATCAGCAAAATAGGTATTAAGTTTCATAATGCATATCAACATAAAGGCATCGTTAGATGTCAGATATGCAAACTGTGTAAGAGGTCATGCACATACACATGCATTCTGAAGCCTTTAAAATATTCAAGTTTCTTTTTATAATATTGCAAAAGGTATTTACATTACTAGAGAAAGTCATAGGGACTCTAATTTGTCCTCTTCTCTTCCATTATGACCTGCCCTTTCATCTCTTCAACATTCTGAAAAATAAGGCCTCCCTTTGGTCCCTCTTTCCTGTAAAAGGTGAGAGATACAACCATTTATCTCTTCTTTGGAATATATTCTTAGTTAAAAATCTCTTTTAAGCTCATCTAGTGCTTCCATTAAGGAATGATCTTCATTGTGTCCCCTCATTATTCGTAACACTTGCCCTTTCAAAACATTTTTAGGTACATGTCTGGGGTGCATACTATTTTTATATAACAGTGAATTCTTCCTAGTCAGTTTCCTATAAAGACTTGTTCTTAGATGTCCTGTCCCTGTTGTCTTTACCATTACATCTAGACAATCAATATGCTCTCTACAAAATTTAAATGTGAATTTATGAAATGGTGTAGTATTACTCATATAATCTATAAACTCCATCAGCATTTCACCTGATCCATCCCATAGAAAGAGTATGTCATCAACAAATCTTACATACCAAATTACATAGTCTGTAAATTTATTATTGTGCAATACACACATCTCTTCCCACTGCAGCAGTGCCAAGTTGGCATAGCTATTTGCACATGCTGGGCCCATAGCTATGCCAATTTTTTCTAGAAAAAAATGTATTAAAAACAAAAACATTATTTTCTAAAACAATTTCAAGTAAAGCACATACAAGATCAATTCTGTCAAATGCTAAACACTTTTTGGTCACTAAAAACTCGCTAATGTTCTATAGTCCCCATGTATTTGGGATTACAGTAAAAAGTGACTCAATATCCATGGTAACAAATAAAAAATCATCAGCAATCAACTCTTTTTCCACATCATAAAAATCCTGCAAAAATGTTTTCATGTCCTTCAAAACAATCAGTGAGATTGATTTTGTTGTACATTCAGAGGACCTTCACCCAGGAACCCCACTTTTTTCTTTTAATAAACAGTTATGTTTAATGGGAAATTAATTTAACAACAATATTATGTAAAATCAGATGGTTATACAAAATGGAAAAGGGGTCTAATAGGGATAAAATTTATTATGATCATAAGGAAAATTATGAATATGTGCAAATATATTTGAATATCTATATATTTCTACATTTGTAACTATTTGTAAATATACAAATATGTTGTAAATAAGAGTTCTTTTATATATAAATAAAGGACCCCTACTCTTTTTGATAGGTGATTTGAGATCTTTTACATTCACCTGAGCTACTACCAACTCAAGTTGATGGGGCCTCAGTTTAATGTTTCATGCAAAAGACAGCACACTCAGGAGTGCTGTACCCCACCTTTGCTGCAATTGGTCTACCTAGTGTGGAAATTCACAGCCTTTTGTATCGAAGGTAAGATGCTACTTGTTGCATCAACTGACACATTATTTATTTATTTATTTATTTAACATTTGCTTACCTGGAAAATCCAATTTGGAATGAGACAATTTTCAGCAGAGGCCTGAGAAACAATGCTCCAGATGCATGTCTTTGTAACGTGGGAGGAAACCGGATCACCTGGAGGAAACCCACACAAATGCAAGGAGGACATGCAGACTCCACACAGAAGGCACCCCAGCTGAGAATCAAACCAGAGAACTTCCATGAGCCGACAATGCAAACCACTGCACCATTGCCCCTTCCATTAATATGTTTCACTGTGACTATACAGAGAAGTTGCCACTTGGTGGGAAATGCATATAGCTGTTATTTGCCTTTCTTATTGCTGCAACAGTAACTGCCTTTTTCCTTACTCTGAGTGCAAAAGAAGCTCAAGCAGAGTTGTAATGTAGTTTCAGCCAACTGAATTAGGAATAAAATGTGAACCATCATATAATAACATTTGCATATGAGAATCCATTAATTGGCTGATTAGATAAGCATACATCACTGTGAATACATTTACCTTCTTTACTGGTTCACATGTAGTATTATTTTTCATTTATACACTCACACCATCACAAGTTCATTCAATCTTAAAAAACTCAAGGACTACCAAACTCTCTCCAACAAAATATACAGACATGAAATAAAATGCTAGGTCTTGTCTGAGACTTGAACCTAAAACCTTCAGCATTCCATGCTAGAGATTTCCTAGCTCAAAGGAAAAAGGCTTTTTAGAGAAAACTCAACACCCAATTAAATAGAGCCTTCTGCTAGTCCTCCAAGAATAATATCAGTATGGAATGTTGGAGTTCTTGGGTATGAGTCCCATTCAAGAGCTAATATTTTAATTTGATGTTTACAACCTTAAAAAACAATGATTAAGTAGAATGGTTTATGTGTGTCTGTGTAATTTTACCTTATCACCATACTAGGTGTTTCCTGTCTGAAAGGGAAAAAAACAGTTAATAGAAGAGTCAACATCTAACTGTCTAGAGGCTCCTATTAGTCCAAGAGATAGTGATACCACCATAGAATGCTGGAGGTCTTAGGTTTAAGTCCCAAACAAGAAATATTTTTTTCTTTCATGTTTACAAGATTTAAAAAGAATGCCTAAGCAAAGTCTTTCTCAGCATGTTTGTATGTCTGTGCAATTCAGCAAAATTACTGATTGATCATCCTGTCACATAAAACATAGCATCAGTGTATCTCTTTCTGAAGAGCTAAATGGCTAACTATAAAAGAATGTGTTGAACTACAGGCTGCACATTAAAAGCACACCGTATGACCTGCACTCCCAGGCCAACAGTGCAACTGTACTTGCCTGACCAGAAGACTCACTCTCATGAACTAACAATGCTCTTTCAGTCCCAGCACCTAAACAAGAGATACAGTCTTTATGAAATCTCAGTATATAACCAGTTGAAGAAAAAACATCCGTCTTTATTGAGAAAGAAAGCCAGTTGTACATGCTTCAAACACCCACCAGCAGCATAACCTTATCTAACTGACTACTTCTTCAACTAAAGGATATCCACCATTTTATATAGTTAAAGCAACCACAAATGTGATCTAGTACCATATAACTGCATCTTCATCCTAACCCTACCCAATGCTATATTCTTTGCATTTGGTAAGGTGCAGTAAATTGTCATATATGGTTTATAACTTTACTTTGTTACTAAAAAAATCTGATGGCATTTTGCACATATGCATTCCTAGGTACTTCTGTGTTTTTGTATTATCTCACTATGTAACTCAATAGAAATTTAACAGCAATAATCCACATCTGGTTGCATGTATCTGAGGATTTACCCATGGTTGGTATAGTTTGATCAAGAGGGTGAAGCCTAAATGATTAATCAAGCCAGCCATGAGTAAATCCTGAGATACTCACACCCAGGAGTGGATTATTGTTTGTGCAATGACATTCACTTTTTTTAAGTAATGTTTTTATATAAAGGGACTTCAGGTTATTTCCACTGTTTCTTCATTGTAGATACGTGAAATATCAATTACACATGTGTTCAGCATATATGTGCTGATGTTTGCACAGTAGCCATTTATCACAGATGTTGAAAAAAAAGAGTAAGCTATGTTAGGGTCTCATATATTTGCAGTTGCATCCACTCATGGCATCCCAACACATAAATTTGTATGCCTGTAGAGGGCTTTGCTGTTCCATCATTGCTTGGCAGCTAGCACTCTGTAGTGGCATAATTACATTTTTTTGTATTATTTTACTCTGCATTATAAAGGTAGCACCTGAAATTCTTCCTGTAAGGTGAGAATATGGTAAAACAACTGGATATAATAACATTAAAAAAACAGTTTTGTTTTTCCTCATATAATTATATCCAGATCTTTTGCAATATTTATATTGTGTTATGCAAGGATAATAGGACAGGGCGGATATTAGAGTTTAGTAGCCATGCTAAAAAAGTAAATATCCCTGTGGCATACTGAACTCTTTCCTATCTGTAACAATCAATTTACAAGCATGCTGATGAGGTTGTCCAATAACATGCACATCTTTGAACAGTAAAAACATTTTACTATATAACAAGCTGTTAATTATAGAGTATATCCAGTCACAGTTTATGCTCATAAAGTGCTTTGTGACTGTATTTACATGTTACTTATATTATTCTTACAATTATTTTTATTGTTGCATATTCAAAATGCTTTAGAATCTGTACTTTTTCTCTTCCCCCTCTCTATTGATGCTTTACTATTATACTTTACATTTTTCCATACTTCTGGGCTATAGCTAAAATAGGTCCACGTGGCTCAGTCCAGTAGCCCAGTTACCAAGCATAAAACATAATCATAAACAAACAGAATGAAGCTTTTTATTAAAATGTCTTATATTTACCAGTATTAGAGTAAGCATCTTTCTTGGGCATTGTTTACAATAATGCATACACCTTTTTGTCTCCAGCAGGGATTCTACTTTTTCATCACTCTGTAGCATACCTTTACACAGTTTCTAAACAATATTTTGGTGTCAGACATCAATTTCATGAAGGTGACATGAGCATTCATTCTCCTTTTGTCCACTACAATATCAACTACTATACAAAGGAATTTACTGGTATCTGGTTCAGGTAAAATTTTGCAAGCAAAATATTGCCAAGACAAAGATGTGGCTGTAACTTACTGTTCTACAAGTAGAGCACTGCTTCATTCATTTCTTCCGGTTGCATGGACTTCGATTGCACTTTTCATGAACCCAGTCTGCTCCACTAGGTCTTGATATTGTTGCCATTATCCACAGCAATACAACTACAGGTACAGAGTCCTTTACTGTAAAAAGGATGGCTTGGCATTCCATAACTGCTATTAGTGGATAAGTGTGACAGCACTTTAACATGTGTTTAAATGAATGGGATTTCTGGCACCTCTTCCCTTGTCATGTAGGAAAACTTTTATAATGTCTTTAGATTTTAAAGCTTTAGATTTTAAAGCTTTTTCATGTGTTTATTAATGTCTGCATCCATTGGTGTTTTGCCTGTCTCTCAGCATCATTCCTCTGCTTCTATCCCACCACCATCTGAAAAGAGCAGCTTCACTTTCTTTATCCCTCTTGTGGTCTCCCCACTGTCTCACTAATACATTCTTCCCACTCTCTCACTAATACAGTCTTATTTTTTGAGACTTGAATGTTATTTGTAAAAGTCTACAGGTTTTTTAAATAAATAGCACTACATTTGAAACAAACTCTGTTGTGTATTTCAGCTACTACTTTCTTTCCCAGATGCCAGTTATATTGTTTAATTATTTGATCTTCTGATTTTTGTTTATTTTAATGCATTAAAACTGCCATTAACTTTGTTGATCTAAAAGTCTCATATACTTTACTGCAGTAGCCCTGTACCACTGTTTATACCTGGGCCACTCACTGGCACAGCATTTGCTTTATAGTAGCTGTTGCATTAATTTCTTTGTGAATAACTATTGTTCTTCAAATTATACATTGTATATTTTGAGCTTCCATTATGAGTGGATGAATGCAAATTTACCAAGGATATTGTTAGCTGTGGTTTGGGTCAGATTTTTGGGAAGAATTTTCTGTGATTGTAAGGCCATATTTTAGTTGTGTCATCAGAGTCCCTTTATCTATGTTTGTTCTGGTAATAAGGGAGAAGAAGCAGAGACTTTTAGAGCAGAAAAGTGGTAACTTGACATGTGTTTTAGTGGTAAAAATATGAGGTTGAATGTTTAGGTTTTGTTCAGCCAGATACCTAGGTATTTGAATTGTGTGGTTGTTTACAAGGACAATTGATTGCTTAGTCAGCTGAGTGGGAAGTTTTTCTTTGGTAGTGATGATCATAGATTTTGTTTTGGTATTCAGTATGTGTTTACTCTTTAAAGCCAGTTAAACAAAAAAAAAATGTATTTTTCAAATTCTGTTTTGACTGTGTAAGGGACAGGACTGGATGATCATGTCATCTGCATATAGAATGATACTTAGCTGTGAAAGGTCCATGGATAGGTGATTAACAAATATGGAGAAAAATAAAGAGGATAACATGAATCCTTGAGGTACTCCTTTCATCAGGGTTGAGTAAGGCAAGAAGTGGTTCAAATCTGGACTTTGAAACTGTTCCTGACAAGGAAGTTTCTAAACATGGAAGACAGATAAGAAAGTTTCAACAAACATTGGTGATCTACAAAGTCAAAGGCTTTTGTCAGGTTGTTGAAGACTGCACCTGCTAAAAAGTTTCTTGTGCATGTTCATGAGGATATTACCTGTGTTGGTATACAGTGCTGTCATATAACTACAGCCAGCTTATGTGGTGACAAAATGCTATATGCATGCATAAATGTATGTATACACACATCTAAAAGGGGGTGTCAATATTTTTGTTGAGATGTCATTTCATGAACTAGTATAAAAGCCAGTACAGATGATCAAAATAGATATTGAAGAGTGTCTTTTTTAACTGTTTGAGATTGTGGAACAGGGAAAATTAAGGCATTTGTCCTTTACCCTCTGTAGAGCAATGTCAGTGTTGGTATATATAAGTAGCCAGGGTATCATGGGTGAAGGGTCAGGCTTCAATAGTCCAAATCCACAATCACCGAACACACTTTAATGAAAGTGCTTTCACCAAAAAAGTGCTTCCGTTAAAGTGTGTTAAAAAAATATATTACATTTACGTTTTTGCAGGGGGCCAAGCCCCCCTGCACCCCCCACACCCCCCTACTTTAATATTCTCACTCCGAGGTCGCACTACAGTGGGGAAATGGGAATTTTCCCTTATTCCCACTGTAGTGCGATCTCTGCAACAGGCATACCTATGCAAAAGTGCTTCTTCGGTGACAAGCACTTTCGCGCAAGTATGCCCAGCCAAATCTGTTTCGGTGATGTTGCCATTCGGGGATCCATACGGATCATATATATATATATATATATATATATATATATATATATATATATATATATATATATATATATATATATATATACATACATACATACATACCTATACATATATATATATAAATAGATAGATATAGGTTAGCCGCACTAGGCCAGTATTTTCAGGGGAGCCTGAAGTTGCTAGGCATACTAATTAGGAGAAATTAGAGCAGGGCATCAGGGAACTTCCCCTATGCTTTTTGAGTAGGGACCTGCTTGATATAGCACTTCCTGCATCTAGTCCAGCTGCTGAGGTGACTAAGAGAAACAGGAGTGAGTATGGTGAGTGTGTGCAGTATGGAAGAAGTTATAAAAAAGAAATGGACTGAGTAATTGATGGTGTAAGCGTGAATGCAGTGGAGCCTTCACAAAAAACTTTGTTAGCAGAGGACAGTATATGCAGAAGAGTGGAGAAGTCATTTAAAATGTACAAGAAGGGAGAGGTGAAGAAGGAGAAAAAAGGAAGGTTGTCAAACCTTCACAAGATTCAGAATGCTTGTTTCAGGAAAGATTGTTTGAAGGAGACAGCAGATCACAACAAGGATGTATTATTACAACCCCCAATTGGGACAGTTGTGAAATGTGTATCTTAAGGATCTAATTTATCACAGTGAACCAGAAAGTGAAAACACAATGTCATGGGGAGAAATTATGAACAGAATCCAGGAAGAAGAAGTGGAAGAAATAAGAAAAGAAGTGAAGAGGTCATATGCACAAACTGTGAGAGAAGAAGACAAGAGTGAATAAAAGAAAATGAATGTGAAAAGGAAGGATTATGTTGTAAGAATAAGCACTAAGAAGAAGAAGAAAGAATGTAATAGGTATGAAAGTTTGGCTATTATTGCACCATTGGGTATTTTTCCCAGAGAGGTAAAAGCATTTATTTACATTAACAAAGACTCATTTTGTGGCATTTTGTTTGAGTCAGGACAATATATGGAAAATTTTCTGAAACAATATTAAGGAAAGAAAAATTATAGTCCATGGAACTTAGACATTATAAAAGCATCTAACAGAGAGACAAAAAAAAAAGAAAATGTATGTGCCATTTTGAACTGAAGTAGAAAAAGAAGTATTGAAGGACTATTTAAAGACTGTATATAAAAAAATCCATGTACATTACAAACATTATGAATAACACAGGTTTATGGACTGGGGGTGGGAATGTGTGGTTATATTACAAATGAAAAATGAAAGCATAATACATATGCCAAGTATGATAAATATGGAAGGAAACGGAGGGACTTTGAAATATTGGGGCAACCAAAAATACATTTCTTTTATGGTAAAAATGATAATTTAATTAGTAATTTTGATAAAATAAAGTATTATATTTGTGGTAAAGTAGGTCATGAAGTAAAAAAAATGTGAACTGAAATGTGAAAAATGTGAACTAACAGGGCATTTATGGATGGTTTGTAAAGGAAATATAGAAGGAAAAGGGGTGGATGAAGAACATGAACAAGACATTATTCAAGAATTTACTATAGAAGTATAACAAGAGAAAGAGCAAGGAAATATAATAGAAGGGAATAATGGATCAGAAAAAAGAAGAGGAAGAAGTAATAGTAAATTCAAGTGAAGAGTAAGACATTAATTGAGTGATGATCAAAAGTAAAAATAATTCTATTGGAAAAAAGCGTGAAAGAAAACAACAATTTAAGAATGTAGGTTTGAGAGAAAATAAAAAAGGCAAAGGATGAAAAAGGAAAATAATGTTATTTAAAAGTGAGAATCTTAGCTATAAATCTGAATAGTATAAAGAACATTAAAAGAAGGTTAGGTGTGTTAGAATGGTGTAGAATGCTTGATATGGATATTATAATATTAGAAGATACAAGAATTTTGTCAGAAGGGGAGAGATTACAAGTAAATGAATTAAGGGAAAGAAGCATTATATGGAATATAAGAGAAGAAACCTTTTCAGGTATTGGAATATTAATTAAACACTCAGTAGATATGTTGGATTGTACTTTGGTAATATTAGGCATAATAACAGTACAAGTAAATGGAAAAAGCAGAATATAGAATTACTGCAGTATATGCATATGCCACTCAAAAAGAAAGAGTCACTGTTTTAAAAGATTTTTGATTATGTGAGTGTTGATATGCAAATTATATTTGTGGGTAATTTTATCTGTGATTTAAGGAAAAAAAAAAGGAAGGAGCTGATGTTAAGATAATGGCAGAGATTTTGAAAAGTGAAAATTTACATTTATGGGATAATAAATAATGGACTTATAAAAGGGGTAACTTAAGAGCCAAACCTGACAATTTTTTATTTCAGAAAGTTTGAAAACTTTACATAAAGAAACAAAAGTTTTTTAGATCATGTAGCAATTTGGATAGAGATCCAAGAAAAGGAAGGATATATAAAATAGGTAGGGGTATTAAAACAATAAATGAAACAGGTTTAAATGAGGAAGGCAGAGAAAGGATTATACAATTATGGAATGATCATATAGACATGAAAGTGTTTTATGAGAATTGGACATGCTGGTGGATACGTTTTAAAGAAAAGTATAAAATATGTTTTTTTTAGATTAGCAAAGTCAAAGAGAACAGAAGAGAAACAAAAGTATAAAGAAATTAGTCAGGAAGCATTTAGAGAGATTAAAAAAGATAGTATAAGATTTTTTGAAAGAGAAAAAATTATATTTGAAATGAGTGAAGAAACAATAAAACAAATGTTGTTTAAATAAAGATATGTCTTACAAGGAAAGAAAAGGGATGGGGTACCATATTTAAATAAAGTTGTAAAGAAAATGGAAGAGTATTAACAGAAATAAGAAATGAAAAAGGAAATATTGTCAAAACAAAAAAGAAATAATGGATGCAATAAAAGAATATATAAATAAGACATTTTCGAAATATAATACAGAAAGAGGAGATAAATGGAGAGTGAAAAAAATTAACTAAGGAAGATAACAAGGGGATAGAAAACAATACAACCATGAAAGAAATGGAAGATTTATTAAAGACTGTGAATATGGAATCAGCCACAGGGATGGATGGGATTGAATATTCCATGTATAAAAATATGCTAGATTGGCAGCAGAATTTTTTTTGTAAAAATGCTGAATGAATCATTAGACAAAGGGGTGGAAGATAAATATGTACTGGAGCTAAGAAATGTATATGAAATGAGAGAAAAATAAGATATAAGGAACTTGAGACCAATAGTGCTAAATAATGTGTATTATAAAATATTTATGAAAACAGTAGAAGATTGGAAAATAAACTGAGTAAACTATTGAATGAAACAGTATTTGGAAAAAAGGGAAAATGGAGTCAAAAACTTTTGATGATAATAAGGGAAATGGTAGATGATATAATAAATAGAAATCTAGAGCTTAAAATTGTGCCAGGTGATTTGAGTAAAGCATTTGATAAAAAAGATATAAAGTGAATTTTATTGTATATTTTACAAGTGAAGTGTATAAGTAAAAAATAATAAGAATATTTTCTTCAGTTTATGAAAATAATAAAGAAAGATTTGTAATAAATAGCTGGTTAAGTGACAAAATGGATATAGAATGTGGAATAAGACAGAGATGTCCAGCAAGTAGTATCTTATTTGGAGTAATTATGAATGCAGTTGTTAATAAAACAAAAATTGACATTAAGAATAGCAGAATATAGCACAAGGGAAGGAATTCAAATACCGGTGATGTTTTCTTACACAGATGATATACTATTCATGACTAAAAATGAAGAGTGGTGGAAATAACTATTAAGAAACTTAGCCAGAAGTTAAAAGTTAGTGGTCTATATATAAATAAAGATTTAGGAATAATAGGAAAAATAGGAGGGATTTAGTTTAATAGAGAAGAAATTGAGATTTTAGGCATAAACTTTGGCAGTGATCAACATAAAATAAAAAATTGCAGAATAGGATACAAAAAGTAAGAAATATATGTTTGTTTTGGAGAACATATAAGTTGATGCATAAGAAAAAATATATTTAATTAATACCATTCTAGTATGCAAGATTACATATTTAGCAAATGTTTTTATGGTGCCTATAAAACATGAGAAATAATTATTGTTTCATTTGTATTTGCATTTATATGGGGATCCAGATTAAATCCAGTTAAAAGACGTGTATTATATGTGGAGAATCAAGGAGGCTTAGGATTGATTAATTCTATTATTTATACAGCATCACTGAATTTTTTAAGGTGTTGACATGGTTAAAGGAAACTAATAAAGGACTAATAATGAAAGAAAAGTATAAAGCAATTTGGGACAAGGTGAAAAATCTAAAAAGAGGACATGGATATTTGATGAGGAAATGAAAGAATATCAAGACAAAATTATGTTATGGAAAATAAGTATATGTAAAATAAAAAGAATAGAAGATTATGGTATGAAAGTATAATGAATCACTATTATTGTTTATATACATGGAATTATTTAGAGAAAGGAAAATAAAAGCTATAAAAGCAAGGTTAGAAAGATATGAAAAATACTTTGAACACACATATTTTCTGTGGATATTAACAATAAGGAAATTACCAGTACAGGTGAATATGCCATATAAAAATTGAAGAAAGAATTTTCAAACATTATGGTATAGTGAAAACCACAGAACATGTTTTTTTAATTATGAAAGGGTAAAGAGATTATGGGAAAAATATGTAAAAATGAGATTATAAAAGATTTGAAGGAATTAAAGAATATAAATATGGAGGAGTGCTACAAAATACTGAAAGGCCAAAATCCTAAAGCTCAAAATCCTGACACCAAAATCCTTAAAGTTCAAAATACTGAAAACTCAAAATACTGAATCTCGTAATACTGAAAACACATAGGATACTAACAGTATATTCCAGCACAAGTACATACAGAAACAAATAAATGACAAACCATATTACTCTTCTCCAAGTATAAGCAGGGGGTAGTGAAGTGCAATCTCAGAGTTGATATATTTAAGTAGCAGATGGTGTGGGGGGCACAGCCCCCACATGTGGGGTGCAGGCAGGCTTGCCACCTGCTTATAGTTGAAGGGTAATATTATAATTTTATTCAGCAAAAAGAGAGCCAGCAAGCAGAAGGTGACTCTGCTTCTTATTCTTCTGACCGTAAGGTTCATAGAAAGACTTTATCAGTGAAGCCTTTTCCAATGTTCCAAAAGAAAATGCTTGAGCCACAGAAAAAAGCACAGAGGATTACTAGAAGACTCGGGAGTAACTTGGACTTGAACTAGAGTTTGGTGTTGGGAGAAGGCGATGAATGTTAAGAAGACCAGCAACACTGAAATTAGTGAATAAATGGGAGACTAGAAAACATCGATCACATTTGTGAAAAATGTTAAGAGAGAGTGGTTGAAAAAGACTGGCCTTTTGTTGACTTTTTTTTAAACTTGTGGCTTGACTGTGAAACATATACCCTACTTTATGTCACTGATGTTTAGACGGACACTAAAAGGAGGAAAGTAACTGCAAGCAAAGCATTTATGTTTTAATTAGTATTTGTATAAAATATTTCATGATATAAAATGCATGCTATATATAGTAAAGCAGTTTTGTGCTATGTGTAGTCAGTGGTAATTTTTAATCTGGGAGGAGTCTTTTCAGTAAACAAGTACCTTTTTTAGTTGTAAGAACTAGGCTTTCCAGTATAACAGAAGAAGAAAAGCTGGACAAAAATAAGTTTAATGTTAATATACTATGATCTTGGGATGCTAAGGTAAGATAGCGTGTAAAAATTCTACCTGCAATACATTTAGTGTACTAAGATATTTTCTCTTATTTTTTGCAAGGGTAAATGTCTAGATTAATGCCTTTGGGTTAAGCTATGAATAGGTGTTTTTGTGAACAAATAGGCTTTAAAAGTAGGATACAATGATGAAAGCCATGCAAAATGCTCAATTTCTTACAACTGCAAAGATATTAGCCTTTTTTATTAGAAAATGTTCAACAGGAATCAAGAAGTCTGTAGCTGAAGGTAACTGTACATTATTTTCTGGTGAAATTTACAAAGATTCATAGCTAAGTACTTTTACACAGAAATGAGCTGTCTGCAGGTGTAAGCAATTAGTCTTGAGAACTCTGAGCATTCTTTGCTGTGAGAAATGCAAAATTTAAAGGTATAATGGCAAGCAAGTCAGTGAAAAAGAAAGTTTGAAATTATGGCAAGTGAATAATGGATATCAACCTCTGTACCAGGCTTAATACTTTAAAACCTTTAATAGAACAGTGAACAATTTAGTTTTATTTAAAGATTGCAGGTGCACATTTTACTAGGGGTAAATGTTGATGTTTTCTGAAAGCATACAAGTGATTTATCACATCTGGGAAGAGAATAGAGGTAAGAAAATAACAGAGAGTAATCAGTGTATAAGTCAGAAGGGTCTAGATTATGTGATCAAACTTTTAAAAGTTCAAATGTCATATGGTCGACACCATATGATCTAACTTTTAAAAGTTTGAATGTTTCAATGGAGATCTCTGTACAATGCGGAATGGGAAGATTTCCCTTTCCTGCACTGTAGTGCAAACCTGGAGTTGGTATATTTAAATAGGGGTGTGGGGGGCACAGGGTTTTTTTCTGTTGTTTATTTTTTTAATTAGGTTTTCAAACTTTTAAAAATTCGATCATATGGCTTCGACCATATGACTTTCAAACTTTTAAAATTTGATAACTTAATATAGACCCAGTCAGAACACAGGCTGTATCATGCACTTGAGCATGGTTAGCCTTAATTTTAGGTTAGGTAATACCTGTGGGTACTGCTATTGATCTGGGGCAATTTTTCCTATCTGGGGGTTTAAACTTCATTTTTTGAAGGTGTACATATTTCTCTGTGTTTGTTCTAAGTTAATAGTAGATGGGGTGTTTTGAACTATTTAGCTTTTTCTGTGAGGGTTTTCATTAAAACACAAAGTATTAAAAATGTGGCATAGGTTCAAGTGGGGATGAGAAAAAACAACTGCATAAAATATTAGCCTGCCTAAAAATGAATGTGTGTATCTAATACAAAAGTTGGAAAAATGCATTCAAAAAATGCCATGTTTAATAGGTGGGAACAGTAGCTTTTTTATCATAACAGTTACACTAGCATATTATCTTGGAATGTAAATGGCCTTACAGTTATAGACAAAAAGGAAAGAGTACTGAATTATATTAAAAAATGCAGAGTGCAAATAGCAATGCTGCAGGAGACACACTTGGAAATAAATGAACAAGTGAATTTGACAAAGAAAGGATTTCAGGATGGATATTCATGACCAGAATATCAGAAACAAAGGAAAAGGGGAGTAGTTATATCAGTTGCTAGAGGAGCTACAATTGTGACAGAAGACAGGGAAAAGACAATAATAGTGGATTTGTGGTGGTAAGGGGCTATTGGCAAGGGAGGAGGATTATGTTGGGTGTATTTGTATTCCATCCTAAACTGCTATTATGAAGCTTAATAAAAGTTTGGGATAAATAATTAGTTTCAGCAGGAAATATTACTTATAGTTGGGGGCTGAAATTTGATTTGCAATAGTGAGGGCGGTTAGTGTTGCCTCACAAAGAGGTTCAGTTCTTCATTTCAGTTCGATTCTGGGTGCCTGTGTGTGGGTGTTTGCATTTTCTCCCCTGTGTTGCGTGGGTTTCCTCGGTATCTGGTCGGGTTTCCTCCATTCCAAAGACACATCTCTCTTTTTCTTCCCCCCCTCTCCCTGAAAACAAACTCGCTGGATGGAACCTAGTCGGACATTCCCGGTCAACAAATGTTAAATAAATAAAATAAAATGTATTGTGAGGACCTAAAAGGGAAATATAACAAAAGACAATAACATTCTGAAGAAATTTATGAAAATATTTGGTATGGAAAATGTGAATTCAGTAATAGGAACTCCAAATGTACATATTATACCCCAAGGTAAAAAAAACTGGGCTACACTAGAGAGAAATTATATTTCACAGGAACATTTGCATTTAACTGAAATTTTCAACATGCATCCAATAACTATTTTAGATCATGCACCAATAAAAACAAAGATAAAAATGTAGGGTAATAAAGTAAAAATGAGACAATAGCACTTTCTAACTTACCAGGTAAAAAGAGAGGAATTTAATGCAAATGCAGTGGAAATAATTTGAAAATACAGAAATATCTTCAGAAGTTACAGCTAGTAGGATAAAATGAAAATGGAGTTTAAAAACAAGGAAGAAACAAAACAGAAAGAAAAATGGTTAAGAAGTAATAGGAATTACTTCAAGGTGATGACAAAAATTAAAGTATTGCAGAATAAGGGGAATCTCAAAGTACAACAGAAATGCAAATGCAGACTGCTAAAAAGAAAATAAGGGAGTATCTAGATAGCATGCATGAATTTAGAAAGACTGGTGTTAAGCAACTATTTTTTGATAATGACTCCAGAACACAAAAATATTTACTACAAGACTTCCAAGATGGGTACACATGGAGTAACAGCTTATTTTGTGTCTATATTATATAGGTTCATAGGTTCATTGGTGTGTACTAGGCTAATGACCTTAGAGCCTTTAAAAGCCTAGCCCAAAAAAGTGTCCTGGCATCGTGCCACCTGACATTAGTTCCAAATGCCTCTATGAAGTAGAGCCACTGGAGTGAACCCTGGGATGAACTTTTTATTTCCCATCCACTCATCAAGATTTCTCTTGAAGAGGTCCAGTGAGATGCTCTGCTTGACATGTATGGGAAATCTATTCCAGAGCATGGGCAGTCTCTGGGTTATGAACATGTCTCTCCAGCATGTTCTGTTGATTGTGGTAATGAGGTTGAGATCTCTGGAGTGTGTGGTATGGAGGGATTGGTATTTCTTTAGATGTAGTATTTCTAACAGAGCTGGGTCAGACATGGTTTGTAAGTCAAGCAAAGATCACCTTTTAGTAGATGATATGAGACAGAGAATAGCTGGAGTATTTGGAATCTGTCCATGTGTGACATGTGTTTAAGGCCTACGAGCCTCTTCATGAGGTACGTTTGTGGCCTTTCCAGCTGTTGCATGTATCTAGTAAAGTACTTGCCAAATGGGGCATTATACTCAATGACTGGCCTAATGAGAAAAGAGTAGAGAGCGATGATGACTTATTTCTTCCTGGATGCAAAATCATTGGTAATGAGATGTGTGACATAGAAGGACTTTCTGACCACAGTGTCAATGTGGTGGTCGAAGGAGAGGTTGCTGTCAACCTGTGTCCCCAGATCTCTTATAACACCTTCAGTGTTCAGTGGACTCCCATCAATGTGGTAATTAGTGGGAGCTGAGTTTTTCCCAAAGGGGATGACAATGCATTTTTTGGCATGGGTTTCAACACCAGTCACTGGTCTCAGTGAGGCCTTTCTGTAGGATGTCTACATCACTTTGGGGAGTTAATAATGGCTCCCAGCTTGCAGTCATCTGCAGACTTGGTGAGCCAGAGTCCCTCTTTGTTGGTCTGGACTTCTGAGAATTAGATGGCAAACAGGAGAGGACCCAGGATCGATCCCTGTGGGACTCCACTCGTGACTGGTCGGCAGTCTGACTTAGAGTCTGTGACTTTCACACTGTGGGTTTTGTGAGCCACTATGCAACCCACCTAGTGATATAGAGGTTGATGCATTTTTGGTGAGTTTATCAATAATTCCTGAGTGGGGAATTGTATCAAAAGCCTTGGCCAGATTGAAGTAGGCTGTATAAACTGCCTTCCCCTCATCCACAGCTCTGGTGACTGACTCAAAGAAGTCAACCAGGTTGAGCAGGCATGATCTATCTTTCATAAAACCAAATAAACCAAATTGTGTGGGATCTATAGTTTGGAGATTCCCTATATCCTTGTTAATTAGGCCTATGATGATGCCCTCCATAGCCTTACATATCAGACTCATCAGGCTAATGGGACAATAATTCCCAGGGTCTGTAGTCACTCCCCCTTTATGGAGAGGGATGACTGTAGCAGTGTGCCATTCAGTAGGGACAAAGCCTGAGGTGAGGCTGTGATTGAACAGGGCACACAAATGTGGTGCCAGTTCACTTTGTAGTTCATGTAGAACACATACAGAGATATTGATGGAGCCCATGGAAGCTGTATTCTTGGCCTTGGACAATACAGCTTAACCTGTGCTGCAGTAATTCTGGATGCCTGGCATTCCTCCGGTACTGTGATTGGTCCTTTAGTGGGGAGAGAGGGGTAAAGTTGGCACTGGATCTGTCTGCCAGTATGTTGGCAATATCTGTTGGCTCAGTATAGGATATATCATTGTGCAGTAACTCAGAGCAAACCTGGGTATTTCTGTGGAGATTTTTGATAAAACTATAGAAGGCTTTGTGGTTGTTTTTAGTGTCTGCCACAATTCTGCCTTCATAGCTGGCTTTAGAGGTTTTGATGAGGGATCTCAACTTTTTGTTGAGGTTAATAAGGGAGTTTTTCCAGTCTTTGGACTTCACCTTTTTCTGCAACAGTTTCTTCCTTCTGTTGTAGAATTTATTAATGGCAGGAGACCACCAGATTGACTTCCTTTTTTGGTGGAGAGCATCTTGGTTCTGTTGGGTATGGCTAGTTCCATGCATTTATTATGTACATGTTCATACAGTGCATTGGTGTATGATTCAGCATCATGCATCTATTTTCCATTGACATGGGTGCTGTGAAGTTAGCCATCTCTGTTTTTAGGAGTCCAAAGTCAGCTTTGGAGAAGTTTTTCATGGTTGTTACCTTTGTGGGGCATGTGGGTGAGATGTGGATTTCCATGGTGATTAGTTTGTGGTCGGATCTAACCAGGGAGGAAATGACTACTGGTGTAGAGCAACATTTTCCCATGTTAGTAATAACCAGGTCAAGGATGTTGCTTCCTCTAGTGGGGGTAAGAATGAAGCTGGTCCAGGGCATTGGAACTGATGAATTCCAGGAAGCATTGCGCCAGTGTATTGGTTCATGAGTAGTTTTCCCAGTTGATGGAGGGGTAGTTGAATTCACCTAGTATGAGAGTGCTGGGTTGGACCCGAACAGTCTCCAGAGTGCTTAGGAACGTGGAGTGAGAGTGTTGGGACATGGTTGGACCTATAGCAGGCTACAACATGAATCACTGTCTTACCTAATGTTAGTTGTACCTGACATATTTCAGATGCATCATGCTGGGCTACTAGTCTGGAGGTGTGCATATCCATTATGAATAGGGAGACACCGCTGCCTTTGGAGCTCCGGTCCATGTTCTGGGGCCGAAAGGTGTGAAATGAGTTATAGCCTGGTAGTGCAGGGGTGCTCTCTGCTGCTTTAAACCAGGTCTCTGTTATAGCACAAATGTTGATGTTCTCCATTTTGTGGAGTGCTTCAAGCAAGTGCATCTTGAGATTTAGACTTCTAGCATTGATCGGCATGCCCCTCAGATTGCATTTATGTAGAGCTGTTACAATGGTAATTAGGTTTTGGAACATTGCCTAAAAAAAGCACAATAGGGGTGGCAAGAGTCTTAGCCAGTATCCAAAAACCCAGGGGTGACAGATGCAGGCCATTTCTGGCAAAGCATCAAGGTCTGTCAATCATGTTATCCCAAGCAGACAGATACTGGATCCCCTTAGAATGACACCAGAAACTTAGCCAATTGTTGAAGTCAAGCATTTTCTGCTTGTACTGCGGTATCATTTTAGGTGATGGTAGGATGCTGCTCAGGGCTAGGTTCATACCTGCCTGGGCCACATAATCTGAGAGGTTCTCCATGTCTATTTTCATGTAGTCCAGGGAGGTGCATCTCAGGTCATTCACACCTAAATGGACAGTGACAGAGTCATACTTGTACTTGCTGTGGAGTGACCTGAGTGCGTGTGTTATGTGTCAGGTTCTGGCACCTGATAGACAGCTGACTATTACCTTCTCCATTCAACCTAGTGAGTGGGACACCAGTGTGCCTCACTATCATGTCACCTATGATTAGTGTATTGGACAAGCTGTTTTGCCTTAGGGGCTTAGGTTGAGGGACACACTGTGTAGGTGAGCTATGTGTCTTGTGGTTTGTGCTGTATTGTGGTGGTCAAGTGCATTTCGCCTTGGAAGTCTCTGTTGTTTGGATAGATTTCTATTTAGAGCCTAAACAAAGGTGGGTGTGTGGTTTGTGGTTTTATGTGAGAGCTGTGATGGGTGTTCTGGAGGGCTATATGTTGCATGTGGTGTGGTGTGGTGCAGCTGTTGACCTTCTTCTCTTGACCAGCTATTCTGGTCATGGCTTGAGAGTGCATGGCTTCCAATTTGGATATATAAGTGCATCTCTCACAATTCTAATTTTTGGGAGGTAAGAGGAGAAAGTTGTCTGTGTACATGAGGCAGTTGCTACACTGCCTCAGAATGCCCAAGTTCACCAGGTTAATAGGAAAAATCACAGGGAACTGACCTTAAACATGCCAGGAGGGATGGCCATTATTACTAAGTACTACAGCTGTTTCCTTATATATTCCTTTTACATGAAAAATGTCACTCAACTTGTCTGAGTCTATACAGAGCACTGCCAAAGACTTGAAGGGAAACTGATACTTAGACCCTGAAAATTTAAGGATGAAGTATTTAGGCAGATATTCTGAAGTTAGAAAGAAATCAAGCAGTACTTACTGAAAAATAAATAATTAGCTTGTCAAGAATGATGAAAATAGGGGAGTCACATGAATGGCTACTGCCTGACTACTACTAATGCTGGTCTCAGCACAGCTTCACTCTGTTGGGGTACAATACTCCTTTGAACATATAATCATCGACCCCTAAAGAACAAATACTCTAAAGCTTGAACGGCCACATCCACAAATGTTTTCCTCTGGAAAAAATTCATGGGGCCGTACACAAGAAAACACACACTTCAAAACCCTACTCGAGTATGGGGCTGTGTCCCCCACCCCCCAAAACTAAATATGCCAACTCCGAGATCACTTTACATTGGGGAAAAAGGCAATTCCCGATAACGGCCAACTGAATTTTTTCCCGAGAAAAAAATTTACGGACGTGGCCGTTCACACTTTAGAGCATTTGCTCTTTAGGGGGTTGATGATTATATGTTCAAAGAAAAGTCTCTTCGAACATATAATATACACCCCTTATTTTCATCTCTCTCAGTGTGAACACAGAAACTCAGAAGAGAGAGAAACAGTAAAGTCATATTTTTGGGTACATTTCAGTAACTGGCTGGTAAGTGCACATCCTTAATGCTATTGCCAGCAAAAAAGAAATTCAGACAACCTAAAAGAAAATCAATGGCAAAAGGTGAGGAAAAAACACTGACATGGAATAATTCTGCAGCTGTTCAGTAAAAAGCAATGCAAGCTCCAGCATTAGTGCAAGACATGACTTCCAGTAATCTAGAGGAAAAGAAATAAGTCAAATGTATTCAGAGCTGAATAAAATAAATTAAACAGCAAAGGAGTTTATCAACTCAAATAACAAAAGGCAGGAAAAAATTGAGGAAACTTCAAAAAGATATTCATGTGAGGTGATAAAACTGCAAAAAATCAGATGTTGAAATCAAGAAAAAGCTAACTGAATATCAGACTGCTCAAGAAGAGATGTTTCAAAAAATAATAATATTAGGGACAGAGTAAATATGGAAAACCTGAGATTTTCTGCTATACAAGAGAAGCTAGAAGGAGCAGACTGTATTCATTTTATGAAAACACAAATACATAATTGGACTCGTATTCCACAGCAGGAGTTATTAATTGACAGGATACATTGTGTGTATGCTCCAAACTTGGCCATGAGAAAGCAAACTAGATCTTTAATGGAAAAGATGAAATCCTCCCAGAAGAAGGAGTTGATTCTGACAAAACTGTGGCAGAAGAACAAAGCACTAAAAGTGGGAGACAGTAGAGTATTTGTAGAACATGATTATTCACTGTAGACCAGGCAGAAGAGAAGAGGTGTAAATTTATTCTACTAATCAGGGAATGTCAAGAAGCAGGCATGAGATCCAATTTGCTATACCCATCCATTTTCAGAATATTCTTGCCTGACAAGAAAAAAATATTTTTTTGATAGAGAACATGATAAGGAGGAAATAAAAAAGTTTGTCCAACAAAAAGTGAGTTATGAAACAGAAGAAGATTCTGCTCCTTGTTCTTCTGGTGATAAATATTGCAGAGAGACTGTTCCAGTGAAACTATTTTCCATTGCTTCAATGAAAAATGCACAAGAGACAGAGAAAAGTACAAGAGTTGACTAGAATAACTGGGAAAATGTTGGAAATGAATCAGAGACTGGGTTTGGGAGGTGGATATCATCAGGAATAAAACTAGCAACTTGGAAATTGATAAATAAATGTGGGATTACAAAGTATTGATTATATTTGTGAAACGTGACAGAACAAGAAAACCTGGAAATATTGGACTGTTTTGAGTTTATTAAACTTGTAGGGGACTCTAAAGTATATGCCCTACTTCATGCCATTAATGTTTGGAAGAACATTTAGGAGGGGAAAGAGGAAGGAAAGAGTTCACTTAAGTAAAACAAAATGTTGTTCTTAACAGTAGTGTTTTTATAATGCATGCTATAATCTGCATGCTATAAAGTAAGGTTTTCTGTTATTTTGAGTGTAATGGGGATATTAAAGTAAACAGGTACCCCTGTTTCTTTCTTTCTTTCTTTCTTTCTTTCTTTCTTTCTTTCTTTCTTTCTTTCTCCTTGTTAATGCTTAAGAAATGTAGGCACTACAACATAAAAAAGAAGAAAAGTATGGTCAAAAGAGCAGGCTACAGGAAAAAATGATTTTTTCACTTTTGCATAGGGGAATGACAGGATTAAGGCCTAAGCTTGATCTAGTAACACGTTTTAAGAGAAAACAAATAAATAAAAAATAATATTGTCTAGCAAATACTTGAGTGCTTGTAGAAGCAACTTTGTATCTGGTTCTCATGTCTGCAAGGAGACAATCTGATAAAGAACAAAAAAAAACAGAATACTTATTTCTTTCAATGGTTAGGAGCTAATGTTTTCTGAAAGCATTCAAATGTTTCCACAGTCTGAGAAAATAATAAATAAAACACAAAATCAGCACATTGTAGAAGCACAGGCTTTACAATGCATATTAGCATGGATAACCTTCCTTTTAGGTTAACCTAAGTTTGTGAATGTGGCTGTCACTCTAGGACAAGTGTTCCTAGTAAGAGGGTAAAACATCAATATTTGAAAATGTACATAGTTTTGTGTGTTAGTATTAATATGTTTTAGGGGTATACTGGGATGTGTTATTTTATGGCTTTTAATAAAACAAAAAGTTTTGAAAGATGTGGCATTGGCTGAAATGGATATGACAATAAATAACTGTATAAAAGATCAACTTGCCAAACATTAGTGTATACATGTAAGACAAAACCTGGAACTTGACACTTAAAAACTGTTATACATAAAAGGTTGTAATAATAACTTTTTAACATATTGACACTTTCTATATTACCTTTAAATGTAAATGGTCTCACAGATATATACAAAAGAGAGAGTAGTGAACTATATTAAAAATGTAAAGTGTAAATAGCTGTGCTACAGGAGACACATTTAAAAAGAACTGAGCATGTGAATTTGATAAAGAATGGTTTTCAGGGTGGTTATTTAGTAGAATACTTGGGACAAAGGAGAAGAGGAATATTTATATTAATTACAAGAGGAGCTCCAGTAATAGCAGAAGAGGATAAAAAGATTATAATGGTAGATTTGTAGTACTAAGGGACTACTGACAAGGGAGGAGGATTACATTGGTATGTATTTATATTCCACCTAAAACTGCTATAGCGGACCTTAAGAAATTTTTCTGAGAAATAAATAGCTTTCAGCAAAGAATATTACTTATAGGTGGGAATGGAATTTGATTTGCAGGAGTGAAGATGCATCCAGGGGGGCCAGAGAGGAAAATATAAGAAAGGAGGGTATTTTTTTTAAAGAAATTAATGAAAATATTTGGCGTGAAAGATATGAATTCAGTAGTATGAGTTTGGGTTGAATTTACATATTATTCATCAAAATTCAAAAACTGGTCTAGATTAAACAGAACATATATTTGGCAGGAACATGTTAATTTAACCTAAAGTTTTGATATGCTTCTAATAACTATTTCAGATAATGCACCAATAATAACAATAAAAGCACAGGACAATGAAATTAAATGAGACATTGGCACTTTCCCACCTATCTGTTAAAAAAGAGACAAATGGGTAGTGGAAATTATTCAGGAGTTATTACAGAAGATGGAACTTTCTTCTGAAAATATAGCTACGGTATGGGATAAAATTAAATTGGAGTTGAAAAATAGGTTGGAAATAAATGAAAGAGAGATTTGATTAAGAAGTAAAAATAATTAATTGGGGGGACTGACAAAGTTTAAAGCAGTGCAGAATATGGGGAATCTCATAGAACAAGAAGAGAAGTAATTGTAGAATGCTAAACAGAAAATAAGGAATTACCTTGATAATATGCATGAGTTTAAAAAGATTGCCATTAAGCAACTGTTTTTTATAATAACTCCAGATCATAAAAACTTTTAGCACAATGACTTCGGCAACATAAAGTAGAAAGGGCTGTTGCCAAGCTTAGGAAGCCTATAGCAAGAAAGATAACAAGAGATCCAGTAGTGGTACTAGAAATTTTTCAAAAATTTTATGAAAGTCTGTATAAAGCAGAGAAATATGGAAATCAAGAAAAGGTACAAATGCAAATGTTTATGGAAGAATTAAATATGTCAAGGTTAGAGGTAGATGAGGCTCAATTACTAACAGTTAAGATAAGAGGAGATAAGATAAAAATGGTGATGTATAACCAATTCACAGAAAAGTCCCCAGAAATAGATGGTATTCCTGGGAAGTTTGAAAGCTAGGAGGGAAAAACTGATAAAGATCTGGAAGGTTTTGTTTAACAGTATTTTTAAGAGAAAGAAAAGTGCCAGTATTTTGGAAAAAAATCAGTGGTAGCTGTAATATCTAAAGAGGATAAAGACCAATCAGATCCAGCTTCATACAGGCCCATTTCAATCCTAAACCATGATTATAAAGCGATTATGTTAATAATCACTAAAGGAATGCCAAAGGTGATGCTAAAATTGATAGATATGGATAAATGTGGTTTTATGAAGGGAAGTCAAACATTTGACAACATTAACAAAAAAATAATCCAGGGAGAAGCAGAATGTAAGAAAACACCACTGTTGCTGGTAGGTCTCGATGCAGAGAAAACAATTGGCAGAGTAAGCTGGGAGTATATGTACAAGCCTAGCCATAACAATTCCCTGACTATTTCTTCCCACAATATTTACTTCCCTTCCCATAGCAGAAGCAGAAACCTATTAATTCAAAGTGGAAAGGGATGATGGCGAAACAGGGGTGAAGCTCAAGAAACAAGGAGAGACTGGGATTTTGGGTGCAGATCCTTAAGGAGAATAACAATAACCATACAGAATATTATATTCATAAAGTAGCAGAATTATTTTAAGAACTAAGCCAACACAGGAATGGAGAAAGGAGATTCTGCAAATAGAGATAAATGCAATTAGAGATACAGACACTAGGCAAGAAGGTGCTGGAATTTATTGGAGAAAATTGGCAAAAGAACCAAGGTATTGAAAGCAAATAATTAGAGAGGGAAAGTTAATAGAATGGGAAGAGGCCAATAATTTATTTGGACTGCAGGCTGGTGATTGTCTTCCCTGTCAAGGATTGATATCAGGGTATAGGCAAAGAAAGAAATAAAGGGATCCTAAGCAAAATACCAGTGCTGGTAGAGTTTTTGATAGAATATAGAACAGACGCTGCTGTTGAAAAATGAATAATTAGTAGTGCATATAAAATATTGCATGATAACTATGAGTCAATCAGAGGAGGTTAAAAAGGTTTGGGAAGAGAGACTGGATAAGTATTTCACAAAGAAACATTGGGGGATATATTTATGTCTCCCAAATATGCAACAGAGTCTGGAAAATTTAGGATCTTTGCTTGGAAGTGTTTACATAGATATTTTTATACTCTAAGTAGACTCCAAAGTATTTCTCCTCAGGTAGATAGCAAACAATGGAGGTGTGATGGGGAAGAAAGAGGTAATTGGGAACATATTTTCTGGAAGTGTAATGAGTTGGCAGACTTTTAAAATTCCCTGCAGACTACTCTATCAGAAATACTGGGAGAGCAAATGATATGACTAAGGAAATTATTTTTTGAGCTATGATATAGAATCGGATTTAGACATAGTAAGGCCTTGCTGAGTCTAATCATGGTGGCTGCCAAAAAGAGCAATTATTAGGAAATGGAAACAAAAGTCTAAATCAACTGGACTGGAAGTAGTGAATATAGAAACAGAGATAAAACAACTGGAATGGGATCTTTAGAAAAAGGTAAGCGGAAATTACATAAAAATGGAAATTGCTGGAATAATACATGCAGATGAGGAATTAAGTTTAAAAAAAGGCAGGATTTGAATGAGCTATGTAATGTGTGATTGACAGTGACTGGAGAGATTATAAATGATGTATAATGCTTGCAATTAAAATTATGTCAATATGGTTTGTTTTCATTTATATAAATATTTGATTGCCTGTGTCATAACTGATAATTTAATAAAGATGTTTCTTGTTTAATAAAAAAAAACATTCAGCACAACAACTTAGGCAGAAGAAAATAGAAAACATTACTTAGAAAGCCTATAACAAGAAAAATAATCAGAGATCATGTAGATGTTTTAGGAATATTTTTGAACTTTTATGGAAAATTGCATAAAACAGAGAAGTGTGGAAATCAACAAAGAGCACAAATGGAAATATTTATGAAAGGCTTAATTATGTTAAGGTTAGAGGTAGATAACACTCAACAAATAACAGTTAAGATAGGAGGGGATGAGATAAAAATAGTGATATGTAATCAATCTTCAGAATGTCTCCAGGAACAGGTGCTATTCCTGTAGAAGTTAGGAAATTAAGAGTAAAGAAAGTGATAAAGATCTGGAAGATTTTGTTTAACAGCATTTTAAAAGGATGGGAAGTACTAACATCTTGGAAGTGGTAAAGTCCAATCAGACAGAGCTTCATACAGACCCATTTCAATTCTGAACCATGATAATAAAGTGTGTATGTCTATACTATCTAAAAGAATGGCAAAGGTGTTGCCAAAGTAGATAGATATGGAATCAATGTAACTTTGTGGGGGAAGACAAACATTTGACAACGTTAATATAACAATGATGATCCAGAGAGAAGCAGAATGTAAGAAAATATCAATGTCGTTGGTGGGTCTTATGCAGAGAGAGCATTCACTAGTATAAGCTGGGATTTTATCAGTAGGGCAATGTAAACATTTACTTTCCCTGATACAATAATAAGGTGAATTAGGAGGATATATGAAGAACTGGAGGCAAGAATTAAAGTGGGAGGGTTCCCTCTGATAAGGTATGTTTGAACGGGTCTACTTCAGTTTATCAAAGTTTCAAAACTTCAAAGCCCATATCACTGAGACCATATGATCAAAGTTTTGAAACTTCGAACACTTTGTATTGAGATCACCGTACAACCATTTTTCCCACTGTAGTGCAATGTCGGAGATGGCATACTTAATTAGCAGGGGATGTGGGGGTGCAGGGGGGCTTGCCTCCCTGCAAAAACGTACAGATAACATGTTTTATTTAGTTCAGCTTAAGATCAGCTTAGATCAACTTGCTTTTTTGTTTGACCTTTCTTTACAACTGTGGGGTTTACTTGATTTGCAAAACTTTTGAAAATGGTTCCACTTTTTACACTTGTGACATTGCTGTCCAAATGCTAAGCATTTCTCTCTCTTGGATTCATGACTGGCACCACAATTGCAACAGTTGACAGTAAATCTAGACTTGGATTTTGCTGATTCATGCTTATACTGCACTGAGGAACATGTCCCTCTAACTTAACTAGCCTTTGAACTTGTTGGAAAACTATGTGGTATCCCTGGTAAGCCAGTAGGGACTGTGGCTGCCATGTACCTACTTTTGTTTGTCATGTCTTGCATGCTATCTACATTTGCTCTGGAGCCTGCTGAAACCATGCTCTTGGCACTTGCAAGCATACTTGTGTGTTTTTCCTGTCACTTCATGGATTTGACAAATCTCAGTGGCTTTACTCAGCATTAAATCACTATCACAAAGCAAAATCTTTCTCACAGTAGCACTATTAGTACCACAAATGAGCCTGTTCTTCATTAACTCATCTTTTAAGTCACCAAACCAACATATTTTGGCTTTGTTTCTCAGGTTAGTTATATAAGATGCAAAAGTTTCCCCTGGTTTGATCTGTCATGTAAAACAAATGCCTCTCTAATGTAATATTTGTCTGGGGGTTACACATCTCTCTGAATTTACACTTCAAACACTCAGGGTCTTCCCTTGATTCAACTTGTACTACAATATGATGATTTTCATCTTTTCCCTCATATACTGCTGGTGGATACACAAATGAACAATCTCTTTCTGTGACCTCAGACCCAGCTAGGTTTAGGAAAGTGAATGCCCTGGTGCATGCATCTTTCTCTAAATAAGCTGCTTGTATAAAAATATCGTACTGTTGCACAAATATTCTCCAATTCTCTGCAATATTCTGAACCAACACAAAGTGGTAAAGGCTTTCAAAATCCATCTGCCATATTAATGCATACCACTGAAGAGTTTTGCAAATAAGCACAAATGCATACACATACACATGGGCCAGAAATTTATGTCAGTATTTGTAAGTTTGCCCAATAGCACAATAAGCCTCTGTGTAACTGACCTTTGTGAAATAAGTCTCTCAGGCACATACACTTGAAATTACTGTATGGTAAGAAATCACCTCTTATCAGTGTAAGTATCAAATAAATGAGCTGGGCAAGAGAAGCTCAGAGTCAATAACATTTCAAAGTAATTGCACTTTGCGAATAAACTGTACACAGCACACTGACATTTCCCCAAAATGGTGGTACCTTGCTTGGCAATTCTTTACAGTGCAAGAAACACTCTGTAATGGTGGCACTTTGCGAACAGACACACCCAGCACAAGAAACGTTTCAAAATAGCTATACTTTCACTGTACTTCATGAAATAGTTGCACTTTGCACACAAATAAACTCCTCAGAATACATGCACAGTAATAGGCACACACTGTAAGCACTTATACACACTTTGAGATACTTTGAATAATTGTAGTTATGCCCTTAATACAATACAAAGTCGTAATTATGCCAAAACACAGCACTTTGCCAAAAAACATGCAGTTGCTTTGTTTTATTTATGCTTAATGTGCCCTTTTCTGCCCTTATTTTATTAATTTTGCTCATTTAATCTCTTTTCATGCCATTGTACTTTTATTGGGCTTGTTTTACCCTAAACATGCCTGTTTTGCCTTAAACATGCTCATTTTGCTTTAAACATACTAGTTTTTTCTTTTCTGATAATTGTTTTGTCAAATATCTTAATTTTAAACATTTCCCTTAGTTAATAAACCTTTTATGCCTCCTGCTTGTTTAATAATGTGGTTTGTGCCCTTGTAATCCTCCATTTTATCTTTTTTATAAAATAAGCAGTTTGTGCAAATTCTCTTTACTTTTGATTCTTTTCTGGCTCTTTCTAGTGCTCATTTTTCTTAGTTTACCATCACTGTCATCTCTGCACCTCATGGCTCTGAATATCATTCTCTGGAATCCTGGTTCTGACACCATGTTGCTCTCCTACATTGGACACGATAGAAGAGTCTTTGTGGGTTCTTTTCAAACAGCTTTATTATATACAAACACATCACAATAGAAGTTTACTGACTTTAACTTAAGTAACTTATATACAAACTAACTATTGCAATCATACATGCTTACTCTCTGGCTGCATCCTCAAAATGGCACTAGGAATGGCATGTGTCTGGTATTTATATGTGCACATTCAGTCCTTGATATGCTTCTTAAAGACACAGCACATACACTCTGATCTACAATAACTACAAGAATCAATAAGAGGAGGTTAGAAAAGATTGGGAAGAGAGACTGGAAAATCAATTTACAAGAAAGCAATGGGAATGCGTATGTATGACTCCCAAGTCCATAAGAATCATAGGATCATAGGAAGTTATTAGGCTAATGGCCCTAGAGCTTTTACAAGCCTAGCAAAGTTCTACCCTCATTTCCACAATCAACACCAATTGCCCCTGTTCAAGAGGGACACAGGTAGAACCCCCAGGGTGAATTTACAGTTACCCTTGCAATTGTCCAGAATGTGTTTGAAGAGGGCCAATGAGGTGCTCTGTTTGACATGAAGTGGTAGTCTGTTCCAAAGGTGTGGTAACCTCTGGGAGACAAATCTGTCCCTCCAGCAGGTTCTGTTAATGTCACATACCAGGTTAAGGTCTTTAGAGCGAGTAACCCGTGTACCATTTGACTTATGGGTATGCAGCATTTCCAATAAAGCAGGGTGAAAGATTGCCTTATATGCAAACATAGATTGCCTCTGAGTAGTCTATATGAAACTGAATAAAGTGACAGTAATTTCAGCCAATCCACATAGGACAGATGCTGAAGACCTTGAATTTTCCTTGTGAGAACCTTTGTGGTCTCTCCATTTGCTGCAAGTGCTTGGAAAGGTACATAACAAAAGGGACATTATACTCAATTATTGGCCTGATAAGGCCTGATGAGGGAAGAGTACAGAGAGGTTATAACTTCTTTTTTCTTGATGCAATGTGCTTACTTATGAGATGAGCAATATAGGATCATAGGACCATAGGAAGTTACTAGGCTATTGGCCCTGAGGCCCTTACAAGCCTAGCCAAGAATTTAGTCCATGCTCCGAGAAGTCAGTGCCCGATGCCCCTGGTAGAATGCACTTCTTACCACTGTAGATTTTTGCTTGGAAGTATTTGCATAGGTATTTTATACCTCAAGTAGACTTCATAGAATTTTTCCTGAGATAGATAGCAAATGTTGGAGGTGTTATGGAGATGAATGATGCAACTGGGAATATGTTGGCAGATTTAAAAAAAAAATCCTTATGGAGGACTCTGTCAGAAACATTGGGTGGCCAAATGACTGTAACTAAGGATATGATATTTTGAGCTGAGACACAGGATCTGAATTGTCTAGATATAGTAAGGCCTTATTAAGTTTAATTCTGTTGTCTGCTATAAAATCAATTACTAGAAGATGGAAATCAAAATCTATACTAACTGCATTTGAAGTACTGAATATTATAAGAGATAAAAGAACTAGACGAGGGATTATTAGAAAAGGAAGAAGCAAAACTGCATAGAAATAAATAGAAATTGTGGGAACGATACATGCAGAATAATGTTTAGGAAGAGAATGAGGAGTGAGGTTTATGTAAAGGAAAGAACTCAACAATTTATGTAATGCTGGACTGAGGATAATTGCAAAACTAAAGAAAAGAAAAGATATGTGATGTATAATGTATTCAAATGGAAAAATGTCAATATGGTTTGTTTTCTTTTCTGTTACTGTTTGTTTCCCTATGTCTCACATGATAATTTATAAAAGTGTCTTAAAAAAATCATGTTGTAAATCACAATATGCCCTGAAATGAGCCTTGTGCACCACATATGTAATACCTTAATGATAGTACATGACCATAACTCACATATAGAAGCACCATTAACCTAAAGTTGTGAACGAACTGCTGAAAAATGTATACTTCATGCACAACTGCTGTTCAATGACCTGTAATAATGTTGGTATCCTCTGTGTACTGGTTACTACCTACATTGCATGGACATTCGTGCTAAATGGTGTGCTCCTAACACATAACTATTCTGTGCGTGCTCATAAGGAATGAATGCGTCATCACCTACCCATCACAAAATGATAACAAAGTATCATAACACGGGTTCTATTGACACTTTGACCACTTTGTAGCATGACACATATGAAGGTCTGTTGAATAAACTATTTTTGCCTTTAATCACTATATTGTGAACAAAATAACAAAAGCAATGCACAATTTGAGTCGAACATATGCAATGAACATCAAGTTTCTCTTGCCCTGTTTGCTAACTGATGATGGCACACAGTAATTCACAACACAGACGTCAAACAGTGCACACTTGAAACAATAACCTGAACATTGTGTTTAAATGTATATGACTTCCGTTAAATGGAGTGCAAGATTGTCCTTTCTGTATATAGTTGCAAAGGTTTCATGAAAGTCATATTGTAAGTATCATTTCTTTTTTAGAAGCAAATCCTGCCTGTAAGCATTTTTTTACACACTCACTAGTCACACCTTACCAGATTCAAATACCTGCCTGAGGTCATAGTTCTTGGAGCTGTATATCAATCACTATCACCACAGAAATAATCTTATGTGCCATGAAGCACACACTTGAAGGGATTGCATCAGCAGTGTGCTGGAATGGTTTAAGGCTTCCTTAAAACATAGTCTGAGGCCACAAAGAAATTAGCCCTGTTAGCGTTTAAATAACTGTGAGCATACCATATCACCATTGGTTGGGTAAGCCAATCCTGTCTATCATTATTGTCTGGCAGACATTTATTACCAGGTTCACCCCTACCTATGTAGGTATACACACTACAGAGCTGTGTACTAACTGCTTTTGCACAGGAGGCTTTAAGGTACAGATGTCAGAAAGGACACACGTGAATCTGACTTAAGCAATCTTTTGAATTGTCATGTATGCCCTAAAAGTTACATGATGGAGGATGATTACAGTTGTCAACCAGTGTAATGTCACCCAGACATCCCTGGCTGTTAAGCCTAAGATCACTGTATGCTATTCTTAAGTACTTTGCATGTCATCACACAGGTTTTGCTGTGCGATGATTGTACAAAGTACCTACAAGACCCCAAACAGATTTAGCTACTTCCTGATACAACTCTTCTAGTATGTGTCTAATGGTCTCGTTTCATTGTAACACATTAACAAGGCTAATATGTTTGACTGCAAACATCATTTAGTGAACATAGCAAGTAAACAGCATCACATTGAACTCATCATACCTTGATTTCAGCAGGCCAATAAAATACACACAAGTAATACAAGCCACTAACATTAATTTCTTTATTCAAAAGACTAAAAGTCCAAAAATTCCTATCCTTCTGGTGTTGTAACCAAGTAGTGGGTTCGAACTTCACTTATGTTCATAGATTAGTACTTGGTTAATTGCTCTTGCAAGCCATTTTAAGTCTAGCCAATTATCCCTTGTGAGACTCAAACCCTGTACCTTGTGTTTGTAAGGCAAACACTTTAACCATTAGGCCACCCTCCCAAACCCTGTGTTGTGTTGTGGTGTCTAAATCACATATGGATACAAAAATAATTGCTTCCTCTAAATGGTTTTACTCATTGAAAAAGAAATAAAAAAAAACTTAGCACTTTTGTTCCTCATAAAAACGAACTTTTTCAGAGTTAAAAAATTCCAAACCAAGTAATCTGTTAGAGAGCATGACATCATTTCCTTAAATACCTTAATACTAAATAAGCAATTAAAATGTCAAACAATTATTTGTTCAATAGACACTGGTTGTCAAATTTAAAACTTATAAAACCTTTAAATGAGATTTGTTTTGATTTTGAACATACTTGCTATAGAAATATTATCTTTAATACCTGTTTTTTCCATGGCATTTAATGGAATTTACCATGTTTATTCTTTTAATTCAAGTAAGGAGTCATAGTTGCCACCCCTCTCACATAAAAATGCCCTGTCAATGATAAAAAAAATGATTTTTTTAAAATTAATGCACATAGTTACATGTTTAAAGAAGGCACTTGTAGTTTTCTGTTTTTTTATGCTGTATGTGTGTTCATATATTCTCTCTTTTAATATTTGGGTAGTCTTATCTATGTAATAAGCAGTACATAATGTACGAGTAGCAATGTAGACCACCCTATTGGTGTAACAATAGCATTTCCCTGGACATTGTAAGGTTCTCTCAGCACCATCGACTGTCACATAGGGACTGTCATTTATGTATCTGTAATATCTACAAGTCCCACACTTAAGATATTCTAGATATATCACTTCCTGTAATTGTAGTGTGTGGAATTTCCAATAAGTTTTTGATGTTCCTGCCCCTACTATAAACTAATTTTGTTATGTCCCAATCATTTACTGAAGCACACTGCTGGCAAGCTCATTAGGAGACATATGGCAAAGTCTTAGCACATGCTTAATTATGTTTCGTGTTTTTGAACTTAGGATAAGGATTTGCAGTGTTCCATGGTGCTCCATCCCACTCTTCAAGCAGGTAAAGAGTAAACCAATATAGATAGTTCTGATTATGACTTATCTCATAGCATATGTCTGTTACATTAACCTTTGCTGTGTCAGCATTTACTTGTGTCATGATCAGTGCAGTGAGGTATTCATTATATGAGCAGTACAGCGATATGCCTCTTCACAGTACACAGATTTTCTGACTGTCCACCTGTTTAAGACTTGCATTCCTTATGTATTTTATTCCTAGCAAATCATTGAGAAATGAAGTCACTTCTTTCTGCGCTACCTGCTTCAGCTATATCAGGTAACTCTGACATGGGGTGGTGCCAGTGGAGGTAGTGATTGTCACCCATCCAGAGCTGACAAGACTGGTGTAGCACATAATGGAGAGGGGCCTCGGTGTCTCTATTAGCAGACTAGAGAAAGTCCTGTATTGAATAACCAAGTCGGTGCCTCATCTAGCACTGCCCCAGGGGACTGCGACAGGAGACAGTGATGACAGTTCTGAGGGTGAGGACTAGATTCTAACTGTACTCATGCTGGACAGGGATGCTTCACCAATGTTCCTTACTCATCCCCAGTCATGGTGCCCCACCATTCTTTTGTGTCCATCAGCATCCCTGTATATCTTCTTAGTCCTGTACATCTGCACCTGAATACCAGGTAGTGCAGAAGTTGTGAAGGTAATGCTGATAGGTTGTAATCAAAAGTGCTGCATGTTCCTGCTGCCTTTGCTGGTATTGCTGCAGCCACCTGTGGAGGTATGGCAGTCCGATCCACAGTGGTGGGTCTAACTCTCCATGCTGATGGTCATTTGTGTTGCAGCAGGAATTATGTTGCAATTAAAAAAAAAAAAGAGAAATAGGTTGGAGGGAGAGATGGCACAGAAACTATCATCCATATCATCCATACCATATAATTTAAAAATTTCACATTCAATCCAAATTGACACATAAATATGTTGACCTTTAGCACATTCACTTGTGAATGTGAGGTCATATATGTGTCTCAGAATATATGGTAATCTCATTGTTATTATAGACATTAAGAAACAGTTTTGGAACTATTGCAAATATGATATTTGCATTCCAATTAAAGAAATTTCCATTGTGCAAATATTGCAGTTTTATGGGTACTTGATTGCAGAACATTGATTTCATAGTATGTTATAAAAGCTAGCTGCTGCTGCTTGGATATGAACTTACACACAACTATATTGATTTATATATTGCCTAATAGAATGCTCAACAGATGTTTGAACAGCTATGTATGCTTGATTTATACAAGGAATGTCTACTCAACTGTGTATGGGTCAAGCTTATTATGGATTGATGTCTACCAAACCAATAAAGTGAATTACAATTCTGATGTATTGTGGCATTGATACCTGAGCCATAATTATCCCAGAACCGCTCTTATATGTTGAAATCTCTCCTGATGCACCTCATAATTCCTATCCCTTACGAAGCCTTACAGAACAGAATACATAAAAGAAATACGTTGTTAACATGCATGAACTTACAAACCATTGTATTGTATTGGCTGGTGATGGGCCACTATATTTACACACCTCAGGTTGTTTTTAAAATATTCCTCCCATCAGTTAAGGAGGTCCTGCTTGTGCATTTTCATGTCACTGCAATGGTGATGGTGATGTTCACCAGTGGGTGGAATGTCAGTTGCATTGATTGCACCCTTGGCCAAGCTATTCCAAGCCTTAGCCTTGTACTGAGACCTGGTGTTGTCTGGTAAAAGCGTACAGCTGTTGCAGGTTATGAGGTGTTCAGCAAATATCTTGGTCTCCTCTTAACACTACCTATGGGCTGTAAATGGAGCACTACCCTCAAAATTGCCTGCTGTGTCTTCTCAAGGATATCAGGAAAAATAGCAGGGAACTGGCATCCAGTTCAGATCTCATGTGAACTAGCCTGTGTGCAGTGACAGCACTGACAACTGCCTTTGCATGATAGTAAAACACAAATGGACTTGGACTGAATTGGTGTATGATTTGTTCAAATTATACTTCAGGTGTGAAATGTGACAGTGAGTCTTGGCCATGTGTGCTTTGCTCAGTGTATGTACACATTCTCTACTTCATCAACTGCTTTTTAATGATGAGATTGCATTTGAAATAATATAACACCATCTCTGGTCAAGCTCTCTGGTATGGTGGATGGCAAACATATATTAAACCTTGTCACAAACAAATATGAGTGACATTGTCAATTATGTTGGCGTCATTCAGTGTTGTTAAAATTATTTTAAGTACGGCATAATGCCTTGATGGGAAATAAATTTTACAGTGAATGACAACACCTGGGAATCAAGCCCATGACAAAAAAGAAAGGTAAACTGCTTTGCTCTGTTTATTAACTGTTAGTGCCACGGGACAACTAATGTTTGCAGGTTATAAATTTAAATGTGACAATTTTAACACGAAGATAGACCTAAAGCCTTTTTATGTTGCACTTTGAGGGGTCCTTTGATTTAATTTATATTTTGAGGTACGCATTTATTCCTGTAAAAAAGTTTCCTTTGCAGTAATTTGAATCTCTGTAACACATGTTGAGGAAGTGGCCATTAGGACTTTATAGTACATAAAGCTCTACACAATAAACATAGGTAGAATATATACTTGGAGAAGTGGCAAATCTCATTCCACTGCAGCCATTTCAGAAATATGTTCAAATGTGTATTACTCATGTTTTACTGATTTCCCCTAAAACCTAATGCTGCTAATTGTAATGAGTCAGGCTTTATCCCTTGAAGTATTAAGTGCACTTTTATTTACTATTATCAGTGCTATGATTAACACATTTGACACAGAGAAGAGTTAGTTTATTTAGTAGTCAATGCACAGACTTGTGTTGCAAGTTTCAGATTTTAACTTGCCGATTGTACTTCATGTACAAATATAACAAAAAGTGACTAAAAAGACTTTATTCATTACAACAATCTATATAATCTGGATTCAAACTATGCCTTACTTGTGCTGTCTTCAGAACTTACTGCATCAACTTGTTGAGCCATGGAGAAAGTTAAATAACAGCTGTATTTTCTGCACTCAGTATAGTTCAGAACTTTGACCAAAGTCCACTACCACCAGTCTCATTTGTGTGACTGACAGCTTCACCGACTGACACCATCAACAACATACAATGCTAACTGTCACACAGAGGATGAAACAACAACAAAAAAAAATCATAAAGCAGTTTTATCTACGTGGTGACCTTATACAAGTAACATGTTGAAAGTAAGGATCACTACTTTCACTGGCACATAAAATATCTAGATTTGAACCCATCACCTATGGCATTAACCTGAAATATTTACAATTTTAACAGTGTTTGCCACATGACAGGTTACATTTCTCATCACCATCATTGTGCATTTATGTCAAGAGACTTATTGAGGAATGGATCACACAGAAGTTTACAAGAGGTGATGTATGCAGCATAAATAAGCAATATGTACTTCTGTGCTAATTAAATGTATTATGTATATGTATAAATAAATATACAGACATAGCATTACACCTCTTTTGATTAACTATCCATATTTCCAAATCCATTATTTTGAACATTTCCCTTCCCCAGACTTTATGCCAAAAAATATTTGTAACATCATGTATATAAAAGTGTACTAGTACTATATTCAATACTAAGAAGACTGCAGGTGGCACGAAAAGTCATCTTCTTTATCATCAGTTCTACACAGTTCTCTTGTAACAATCAAAACAATGGGAATTGCAAGAGTGCTTCAGGTTCAAGTGCACCTAACACTATTTTATTGTAAACTCTAAATTCAAAATATCCAAAATGTGAAAGCAAACCCTGTACTGCATATGCTATTCTTTGTAACTTATTACATTGACACACTGAGCCACTATGAAAGTGACATGACAGTTGTTTTTTCAGCATTTAGTACTGTCTATAGTGCTGACTAAAGCACACCACAGGCAGTCTAATTTACATAACTAATGGCTAAGTCTCTGCACATGCGAAACAATTTCCATTTGTAGTCACTGCTGACAGTCACTGATGTACAATGCTAAGTGTCACACAAAGGATGAAGCCAAAAAAAAAAAAAGCAATGTCATGAATTATTGTGATGATTTCTCAACTTTGTGATCTTACATTAAGAGAGCTACATACCCTTGTTCTCACACTTGTAGACATCTTGCTGAATGTGATGTGATGAAAGTTATGGCTAGGCTTGTATAGGTCCTAGGGCTAATAGCCTAGTACCAACCTATGAACCTATGATACTTGCAGAAGTTCTGCTAGTGAAGCATTTGATAGCACAACAAATTTCTGCAAGACAAGATTGTGTTCTTTCCTTTCTTTTGTGAACATTACTCCCTTTTCATACATTTGTAATTCTGATACATTTGTAACATGCATACCTTTGACTTTTTAAGTCTGCATGTTTACATTGACTATACTTGGTATGACTTACAGACATATTTTACTGAGAGCAACAGTTACCTTCTAACAATAGTTTACTAAAGTGGTATAAAAGTTTATTTCTTACATATAAAAACAAAAAACTTTGCTGTAAGCTTATTCTCTGTGTTAAACCCTCTGTAAGTGTATTTCCTATTGGCAGAAGTGTTAAAGACTTAATTAGACATAGACTACTGTTTGTAAGTCACACTTGCAATGCATTTGCTAGCCACTATTATGAATACTCACTCTTAGATTGCTAAATGTGCAAGGTATTGTGTAGGTTCTCACTCCATGTTTACTGCCCAGCACAGTGAGCAGATTAAGTGATTCAGGAATGATAATGCTCTGACACCTGATTTACATATCTCGTGTCCACAGGGGTTAATCTACATGATATAAGCAGAACTTGGGGTTCTATCACAATAAAGAAGACTGCTTGGATTCCCCAAGTGCTTCAAACCCAAGCTACTGCTGTCTGTTTAGACTTACTGCATTCACATTCATTTTGGAGAACTGTCTCACAATTTCTCTAAAGGTATGTTAGGTTTTCTAAAAGTATTGTTTAAAGTATTATTTTAGTACGTTTTTCTTTGCAAAAATAGCAATGTTGTTACTTTGCTCAGTTGTATTTGTAATGAAGGAATAATCACAAGTGAGTCTGCCACCAGCACTGTGAAGCTCCTACCACCTGATGTAAAAGTATCAGTAGACTGTGAAGATGGCTGTGATAAACAGGATTGCAGAGCGAATGTCAACACATATAATGTGGCTTCCACATGTTGTCCCCAGAGTTTGAGCACATTCAGTATGCCTATTATACCCATAACATGGAACCATCTGGTATTGGACAGGTTGACAGGGACATGGTTGATAAGGATAGTGTGGTTAGAGTTGTCAGAATCTCCCCCAGCTATTGTTAGGATGAAGTACCTTACAAGGGTGTCAGTAGAAGTGCTCAGAGGAAGCATGTTTACCATCCTCCCCCTAATGTGTGAGTGTCAGTAGGCGACATTCAGTGTATGTGCAGAGCTGTCATAAAGGCACAGGCAAGTTCCATCAGGGCTTCAGTGGAGATAGTCAGAGTTCTGCACATCATGCATTTTGACATGTAAAATTGCATGATCCATGCGTGTGACTCTTTGGATTGAATGAACAATACACAGGACCATGCAGCGAGTCAGCATTCACATGGCCAAAGAGCTAGTACATCATCATGATGTGCCAGATTCCAGTCCCATAGTGGTACTACTTCCACTGCTCTCTCAATGATTGAGGCATCCTCATTCAAATGTAGCAGACTACTTTGTCATGGTTCTGGGCATAGTCATGATGAGGGCTCATACAGCAGATATCGTTCATGTTCAGGTAGCACTCCAACTTCTAGTCAGGGTCATATAACTAGCAGTTCAACTCTGGGCCGAGGTAGTTCATTTGGCTGGAAGTAGCAATAGTGACATGAATCCTCTACTATGCACAGTTCACACCTGTCAAAGATGCCAGGGCATGGTGCTAGCACAATTGTTTTGACTATGTTCCTGCAGACACATAGACAGTACAACTCATATTGCCCATGTCTTCTCTCAAACAAGCACTTTTTAACTGCTTGCTCAGAACCTTGTGCGGATGATGCTGAGCTTGCCTAGGTCCCTGTTGGGGTGTCTAACTTGGGTGGCTTTTATGTCTGATGCAGATTATTGAGCAGGCCAAGCATATGTTTTCAGGCAATACCTTGTTAGTTTCCTGTGCTGGAGAGTGTATCATTTATGTATTAACCACATATGCATTATTTTCTGGTTACAATGGATATCTGCCTATGCCTGATCACCTACCTGTATGGATGATGGTAACATTGATCTCCCCTCTGAGGGTTTGTTTGACATGAGTCTGCTGCGGTTTGATGCATACCCCCTCACAGTGTTTCTCTCACATTGACCAGTTCCTGCTATTCCTTTAGCTACCACCGTTTTCTTTAATTTTAACCACAAATCCTATCATTAATTACTGCTTTATCTGCCCAATCTGAGCTGCATGCTCATTTGTTTACTAGAATATATTTAAACATATACATATGCATAATATTACTGTTCTTCAATATAAAGGTCATTTTAGAGATATAATACCCAATGCTCTGGTGCATTACGTTGACTTAATATCTCCTGACTGTGCTTTGACTACCTGCTACCCTAAATGTATTACTGTTACTCATGGCAAACCATCTGTTGTTTTAAATGAGGAATAACTGAATTTTTGTGACTTAGTCCATCTCCTGCAATGTTCTGTTAGCTGTATATTTTGTCTCACTGTCTTTGTGTCCTCACTGCCCCTTCCACACTAATTTCACACCTTTACCCCCTACACCACTAATATCTACACTCACCCTATCCTACCTTACACTCAGTTCTACTGTCCCACTACTCAGTTACTCTTCTAATCCCTATTCCCATTGCCCCTTGCAACTCACTTGTCTTATTTTTATATTTTTCAGGTTTACCTAATTGCTACCTGTGTTTCCCTGACTCTACTTCAGGCCCAAACTCACTGGATAACCACCTTCTGCCAAACATCTGCTGTTTGTTCCTTCCTTAGTGGAATTTTACCTATGTACATACTGTTCACCTGAAGATTATATTTGCTGCTTATAATCTCTGGCCTACCCCTGTGTTGGCTGCAGAACACCCACTGACCGCTCCCCTCTCATCTACCTCTTCCTCCAACTCTTACCTTAACATCCCTCAGTCTTCCTACCTCCCTCTCCGCCCTAGTCCTCTCCACTGTTAATCCTTACCTCCTTTCTGAACTATTCATTTCTCCATACCCATTTCTCTTCTTATCTGCCTGCTCACTCTCCACTGTAACTTATACCTCCTTTCTGAACTACACTTTTGCTCTTTACTCACTCCTCCTTTAACCTGCTTGTTCTCCTATCTACCACAGTAAGATATTCTAATAACTCCCTATACCTGTCCTACCCTGCTCTTCCTTACATATCTAGACTTGTGCCTTGCTTCCTACCTCCTGCTGTCCTAATCTCAGGCCCACTATCTCTGCTTTTGCTAGAACCCTACACACTTTCCTCTCCCTTTCTTTCTCTTTTCACTGATTGTTTTTTCTTCAGACTTTTCTTTTGGGTGTAACTTTCACTATACGACCCATACTTCTTCCCAGCATAACCTGCACTTCTCTGATTATATCTATTCTCCACAACTTTTGCTCAAATTTCTCCACACCTTAATCGATTTGTATTTTCTCCCTACCTCCCTGTGTTAACCTCTCCTGCCACACTACCCCTTTTTCTAACCTGCCCCTCCCCCCCACCCCCGTATCGGAGCTGCTGAATGTTTCCCTTACTCCTTTGCACTCTTTTAAGCCTTGGCACGAGCTTTCTCCTTAGCGCCATCTTTTACTCTCTCTCTCTCCCCTCCATCGAGCGGTCCTAGAGTGTCTCCAGGCCTTCCACAGGTAAGCCACTATGCTTGTGTGTAAATAGCAACAGTTTCTTGATCATTGGAGCAAGAATACTGATACAGGTCCAACAAGGAATTTGCTCATGTCGTATAATATAGCATTTGCTGCTGCATTGTCAGCTGAAGAGTAACTTTTTTAATTAGTCTTTATTTGTTTGTCTGCTCTCTTATGTGGAAATCTGTAGATATGTAGATCTTACTGCTGCTCCTTTGCTGTAAAAGTTATGATACACTAGACCAACTACTACCGTTTCAGGTCTTATTCAGTATTACTTTTTGGAAATGTACTGCAAAGGTTTTTTCTCAGCTGCCGTTCTGAGACTGCTCTGTTTGTAAGCGTTTCATCACTGTCGCTAACCTTTTTCAGCAGACTGTGCTAACTAAAGGCTAAGCTTGTATAGACAAGTGACATTGTGCTGTCTTATTTGTTGTTAATGCACTGTGAATGTTTTTCTTTCTCCATTGCTGTCTCTGTGACTGCCCTGTTTGAAAGCATTTCGCCACTGAAGCTAACTGTAATCTACCCAATGTACTAACTAAAGGTTTAGTGCCGTTTTCCGGGCTCTGTCTTTTGCATCTGCCTTACATTGTTTACCGCTGATTGTAATCTACTCAATGTACTAACCAAAGGCTTAGCGCCAGTTTCCAGGCTGTGTCTTTTATATCTGCCTTACATTGTTTACCAAAACATAGTCGCTACTGTCCTACATGTAAATTGCAGCACGCGACTTATGATTTGCAACTGTCCTTCTCGTCTACATCTTATCTGCCCCTTTTTTGCATTGTTTTATTTACTTTCATTTGACCCCCTTTGGGACCATTGGCCTGCTATACCTTGTCCCTGCCATACCTTGTTGCATACACTGAAATGCTTATACTAAGCAGGAAAGGTATTTATTACTGCTAGCTGAATACCCAATTTTTTTCTGACTTAAGCAAGCTGTACATTCATTATTTACAACTTAATTACTCTAAATGTACTATTTTTCTCCTCTGCTGCATGTGTTTTTTTTCCCTACATCTAGCATTTTGCCACTGTCGCCAACCATTTTAGTCTGTCTAATCTTTTAGTTACTTTAATTAGTTTCCTCTACTGGCTGGATATCATGTATTTGCTTATTTTTAAGCCCTAACTTCCTGTCGCTAATGCTTAGCCAAGTGTATCAGACCATGGCCTGGTCCCTGTATTCATACCTTCAAGTAGTTGGTTATCGACCCTTGTTTTTTATGCTAGGAGTGTAAGAACTCCCTTGTAGACCTTTTTGGCACGTGTTTTTACCACGCGCTGCTCTGCCTCCCCCTGTCCCTCCCTCATAGTGTTTCTCTCACATTGACCAGTTCCTGCTATTCCTTTAGCTACCACCATTTTCTTTAATTTTAACCACAAATCCTATCATTAATTACTGCTTTATCTGCCCAATCTGAGCTGCATGCTCATTTGTTTACTAGAATATATTTAAACATATACATATGCAAAATATTACTGTTCTTCAATATAAAGGTCATTTTAGAGATATAATACACGATGCTCTGGTGCATTACCTTGACTTAATATCTTCTGTCTGTGCTTTGACTACCTGCTACCCTGAATGTATTACTGTCACTCATGGCAAACCATCTGTTGTTTTAAATGAGGAATAACTGAATCTTTGTGACTTGGTTCATCTCCTGCAATGTTTTAACCTATTCTGTTAGCTGCATATTTTGTCTCACTGCCTTTGTGTCCTCTCTGCCCCCTCCACACTAATTTCACACCTCTACCCCCTACCACCACTCATATCTACACTCACCCTATCCTACCTTACACTCACTTCTACTGTCCCACTACTCAGTTACTCTTCTAATCCCTATTCCCATTGCCCCTTGCAACTCACTTGTCTTATGTTTATGTTTTTCAGGTTTACCTAATTGCTACCTGTGTTTCCCTGACTCTACTTCAGGCCCAAACTCACTTGAAAACCACCTTCTGCCAAACATCTGCTGTTTGTTCCTTCCTTAGTGGAATTTTACCTATGTACATACTGCTCACCTGAAGATTATATTTGCTGCCTATAATCTCTGGCCTACTCCTGTGTTGGCTGCAGAACACCCGCTGACCGCTCCCCTCTCATCTACCTTTTCCTCCAACTCTTACCTTAACATCCCTCAGTCTTCCTACCCCCCTCTCCACCCTACTCCTCTCCACTGTTTATCCTTACCTCCTTTCTGAACTATTCATTTCTCCATACCCATTTCTCTTCTTATCTGCCTGCTCACTCTCCACAGTAACTCATACCTCCTTTCTGAACTACTATTTTGCTCTTTACCCACTCCTCCTTTAACCTGATTGTTCTCCTATCTACCACAGTAAGATATTCTAATAACTCCCTATACCTGTCCTACCCTGCTCTTCCTTACATCTCTAGACTTGTGCCTTGCTTCCTACCTCCTGCTGTCCTAATCTCAGGCCCACTATCTCTGCTTTTGCTAGAACCGTACACACTTTCCTCTCCCTTTCTTTCTCTTTTCACTGATTGTTTTTTCTTCAGACTTTCCTTTTGGGTGTAGCCCCACTCCGTTCGCCCTCGCTTCCCCTACCCTACCCCCATTCCCACACACACCCAGTACAATTTCCTTTATACTTGACCATCCCTCCCCTTCCTGCTCAGCCATCCACTAAAAATCCACGCCCTGTCTATTACAACTCCCACAATCCAACACCCAATCAAACTTAGCATATTCACCTACTTTATATTATTTCTTACAATTACCCCTTCCCTCCTTAACCAAATATCTCATCATGCTGCATCTACTTATATCTGCAACATTACTCACTATACTCTCTATTACTACCTCTTATCACTCTTACCTCTCAAATCCATTCTTTTGTTCCCCTACCTCGCACTCACACTACAACTTTCCAACTTCACTTTCTTTTTCCATCTCTCCAAACATATTTAACTCTACCATCATAACTACGTTCAAAAGACACATACTTCAAATTCTCAAACCATCCAATAGGATTAAATACAGACCTCTCAAATACTATCTGCTTTTTACATCAGGTGCTTTTCTCTATAAACATTTACTCTCCTCTAGAGATATCCATCCCAACCCTGGCCCCTCTTCACCTTGCACATCCCTCTCCCCCCCTTCATCCACCTTAACTACCTCCTGCTCTCAACCCTCTTCCAACAACCAACCAGATATACAACCTCAGTCCCAATACCCAAAACCTCACAAACACCTAACCTTTTATTCACTAAACATTCAAAGCCTAGCAAATAAAATTACTGATCTACACTCTTGGATAGCTTACAACACCCCTCACATCCTATCTTTATCAGAAACATGGCTCAAGCCTCATATCTCAAACAGTGAAATACTCCCCCCTGGTTACAACATCTACCGCTCTGATAGAACGTCAAAGAAAGGAGGTGGTGTAGCCACCCTCTACTCTAACAGCCTTAACGTTTCACCTTACCCCACACCTACTCCTATCTTCCATCCTGCTGAACTCCTTATTCTTAAACTCCATCTAAATCCTCACAAAAAACTTTCTATAGCTTCCATCTATATTCCTCCTGGCAACAATATACCCATTCTCGAAAACATACTACCTGATTCTATCTCAATATACCTTATGAAACACTCATCCTTGGGGATGTCAATATAGACTGGTCTAAATTTTCTACTGACTCTCCCTCACTCAGTATTCACCTTCATGGTTTCCACCAACTAATTTCTACCCCCACTCGTTTCCACAAAAACTCTACCTCCAGCTCCACTATAGACTGGATTCTTACTAACTCCCCTCAACATTACCACCAGCCCAAAACCCTACCAGACTCCCTCAGTGACCATCTCCCTACCTCTATCCTAAGATATGACCCTCACACTCCTAAACCCTACCTCTTTAGAGATTGTTGGAAACTATCCTCATTTAATTCTTCTCAATTTAACTCACTACTGCAAAACATTGACTGGTCCATCCTTAAACAACTTCCCCTGAATTATGCCATTGACACTTTTAATAGCATCTACCTAAATACCCTGGACTCTCTTGCTCCCTCTAGAATGATCAGAGTGAAATCTAATCATGCCCCCCTGGCTTTCAAAAGAAACTAAGACCATCATGAAACAAAGAGACAGTGCCTGGAAAGCCTGGATCAAAACTAAACAAACACCTCATCTTCTTAAATACAGACAACTACATAATCTTGCCAAAAAACAGACAATTAAAGACAAAAAATCATTTTATAGCTCAGGCCAGCATAAACATAGATCTAACACCCGCAAATTCTGTTCTACACTAAATAGCATCCTTTACCCAGGCTCTCCATCTAACCCTTCCCCCTACCCAAACTCGACTCCGGAGGAAACAGCTACCCTACTTAATTCCCACTTCATTTCCTCCATCCAAAATCTCCTACCCTCTCAGCCTAGCTCCTACTCTTTACCAGACCCAACATCCACCCCCAGTAACACTTTTTTCTCCTTCCAGCCACTTCCCACGTCTTACATTAAATCTCTACTGCTCAAACTTAAACCCTGCTCTCTCTCTACTGATAAATTACCTCCCACCTTCCTCAAACTTGCAGCTGACTCTGTTGCCTACCCTGTGACTATATTAATTAATAGATCCATGCTGGAATCTACTGTTCCTACTCTTTGGAAATCTTTCTACACCACTCCTCTCCATAAGGGAGGCAACTCTACTGATCCTACCAACTATCGACCTATTGCCATTCTATCCCCCCTATCTAAGATCCTAGAAAAATGTATCCATTTTCAGCTTCTAAACCACCTTCTGAATCACAACTTACTCAACCCTACTCAACATGGTTTCCGCCCCTATCATAGCACTACTACTGCTCTACTCTCCTTCACCCACACCATTGCAGAATCCCTGGACAATAATAAGCCTACTTTCTGTCTCTTTCTAGACATCTCTAAAGCTTTTGATACTGTATCCCATCCTTTACTTCTATCTAAACTTGCAAACTTTCACCTATCCTCCTCCACCCTCAGCTGGTTTGCTAGCTATCTATCTGGACGCCAACAATCTGTCAAATGGCTCTCCTCATATTCTCCTTTCCTGCCTATCTCTACTGGGGTTCCACAAGGTTCCATCTTAGGCCCCCTTTTATTCAATATCTTCACTAATGGCCTCTTCACCTCTTGCAATAATTCATTTCTCATTCAATACGCTGATGACTCCACTATTATTTCTACAGTCAACAACATCTCTGACCTACACGCTCTAACCCAAAAAGCTCTACTCTCCATCGAACAATGGCTTTCAAAAAAATTACTAATCCTAAATCTCAAAAAAAACAAACTCTTGCTCTTCCTCCCCCGTTCTCTTGCACAACATAGATCTTCCTTTGTCATTAAATCTTGTAATAATACAGCCATCCATCCTGACACCCACACTAAACTCTTAGGGGTTATCATTGACAATGAACTAAAATTCAATCAGCATATACAGCAATGCATAAAGAAAACCCATCAAAAACTTGGTCTCCTATATCGGAACAGGAAATACTTCACTCCTGAGGCTAGACTCACCCTTGGACAAGCACTTCTCCTCCCCTCTCTCCTCTATGCTGCCCCAGTTCTCACAAATATTCAAACTACTACCCTGAACAAACTTCAACAAACCTACCACAAAATAGCCAGATTCATTACTAACTGCCCAAACAACACACACCACTGTATTGCCTTAAAGTCCCTAAAATGGCTGGAACTCCCACAATTACTTCATCTCTACCAGTTTCACATGCTGCACTCTCTGCTGTTTAAACCCTACTGCTGTCCTTCCCTATCTCCCCTTGTTTCCATCTATACCCCTTCTCGATCTCTCACCACCTCAAATCAGCAATTGCTTGATGTCTACCACCCTAACAAGTCTGTTGGTAAGCAACTCTATAAACATTCTGTCGCCCAAGCTTGGAATAAACTTCCCCTTGATATACGCTCTATCTCTCATACTCCACTATTTAAAAAAGAACTGAAGACACATTTACTCAATTCCAGAACCTGTCCCTGCTATGACCCTACTTAGCTCTCCCCTCCTCCCACACTCAGATCTCTCTCATTACATCCAACTATCGCTCTTGACTTTCCCCATCTCTTCAGCAACTAAGAATTTAATTTTTTCAAAGAAACAAAAAATGTAGTTGTTTATTTCTACACATGTATATGTTTATTTCTATTGCTTGCTATTATTGTTTGTAATACTTGTTTTTTCTTGTTCTGTGATCATATATTGTATTTTCTGTAGCTTTTCTCCTCGGGTCTCTACTGAAAACGGGACAATAACCCAGTTGGACTAACCCGGTTAACAAATGTCAATAAATAAATAAATAATAAATATACATATACAGGGAAAAAATTATACACATCTTAATAGATTCACAGTTATCTTATTTTGTCTGTTTTGCATATTTCACTCATAGCTTACTGTTGACATTCCTGTACGGTTGAGCAATGTTTTATTTTATTGACTTACAGTACATACATATAAGGCTAAGAATTTATCTTTTCATTACAGGCTCATCACTTACCTCAGTTAATGTTGCTGATACAATGTTCTACTCTGAGGTTACCCCTCTCTGATGTTCACAGTCTACAGCCACTATGTAGGTAATTAAAAGATGGCAATTTTGCATGCATCACTGCTACTTTTTGCATGTGCTTAGCTGATTTCTTGTTGATCATTTAGGTAGTGAGGGTGTGAGATATTTGCTGCCTGTTAGCCAAGTCCATAGCATATTGTGCTTGCCTCCATCTGCCACGATCATCCCCAGCCAATGTTTTTTTATCTGACTTCTCATCTGTGTCTGTTGGCCTTGCCTGTGGTGCTGGGAACTGTGGTCCTTGCCTTGGTTCTCTTTGCTGCAACTCTTTAATGACAATGATGTTATGCCATATAACACAGACTGTCAGTATTTTGGCAGATGTGCCTGGGTCATACTTCAATGCACCTCCAGATGTACGTAGACATCAGAAATGCGACTTCAGTAGGCCAAAAACATGCTTATGATGTTTCTAGTCTGATCATGTGCATTGCTGTAAACCTGCTCAGTGTTGTTGTGTGGGTTTCTCATGGAGTCATGAGTCAAGATTCCAGTGCATATCCTGCATCCCCCACTAGATGTCCTTGTGAGAAGTCACCCCTAAAATCCTAAGGTACAGGTCACAGGTACACCATAAGTGGAAGTCATGCTAATTGCCTGGGCTACCTGCAAAGACATTATGGATGATACCTTGTGCATTGTAGACCACCTAACAGTTGACAGAGTGATAGCCTTTTCTGTTTATGTACCTCTTTCCCTGTTCACCAAATGGAGCTTTTATTTCAATGTGTGTGCAATCTATGGTGCCCAGAACCTCAGGGGCATGTGGTATGGTAGTTCTCTCCTTTGGGGTACTTGGAAATCAGATATTCTCCCTTACACGTTACAGTATTGCACTGAGAAATTGGTGGCATATTCTTTAGGCTGAGATCTGCGACACATCTGTGCCCCCTGTGAGTCTCTAAAAAGGCCCTGTAGCTGTTATATGTAATGCTACACATACCTTGGGTTCCACTTGGATGGGTTCTCTGCATTTCCCACGGGGCATCAAAAGAGGGTGGCAAATGTTGACTATTTGCTTTATGGTATCTATGTCCATCCTGCAGTGGTCTAGTATTGTTTTCTCATGAAGTCCATGGTAGGTCAAAAGTAGTCAAAACACCCTATGCCTTCTAGACTGAGGTCTAACAGCAGCACCTTGTATTAAAGCCTGTTGCACATATAGCTTTATGATACCAGCAGCAGCCCCTAACATTTTCAAAGTGTCTTCATGGCTGTATTCCAAGTCTTTAAATTCATGGTGAAAGAGAGAGGGGCATGTAAGCAGTCATTTTATAGGTTCCTGAATCTCTCCACCATGATTATTTGCACTGTTTGTTTTTATATTTGATTAGTCTGTACTGTGGAGGTTTTCTCCCTGGGCCTCTGCTGAAAAAGGGCTCTGGCTCAGTCAGACTATACTGGTCAACAAATATCAAATAAATAAATTTGCTTCCTTAGCATGTAATTAACATCTTTATTCCCTCATTAGCATAACTAGATGCTTACCCTTGTCTTGCAGCCGGACATTATGCGTAGTGTTATTTATTGTATGGCAAACAGCTTGCTGGTCACTGATCATCATGCAAATGGACTTAGGGTGATTAGTATATGTTCATGAATCCTGGCCAATATGTTATTAGTGCTCTTAAAACTATCCCTGCAATATATAGTATTCATAGGTTCATAGGTTCATAGGTTGGTACTGGGCTATCTGCCCGAAGGCATATATTAGCCCAGCCACGTTGTGCGGTATTCACCACCCCTTTAGTAGTTCCCTAGACCTTTGTACTAGCAGCTAGTATCCTTGGCCCCTATCTAGTAGTGCTGTTGGTGTGATCCCCGATGTGAACTTTCTGTTACCCATCCACTCATCAAGGTTCCTCTTGAAGAGTGATAGTGAGGGGCTCTGTCTTATGTAGATTGGGACCCTGTTCCATAGTAAGGGAAGTCTCTGCGAAGGGAATCTATCCCTCCAACATGTTCTATTCATTGTTGTGTTGAGGTTTATATCCCTAGAGCGTGTAGCTCGAGTAGATTTGGTTTTGCTAAGATGGAGCATGTTCAACAATTCTGGGTTGGACATGGCTCTGTATGTTAGACAGAGATCGCCTCTGAGAAAGTGGTATGCAACAGAGAACAGTCTTAGCTTTTTCAATAGTGCTGCATAGGGCAACTGTTTGAGGCCAGTAATCCTCTTGGTTAGGTACCTTTGTGGTCTCTCCAGCTGCTGGAGATGTCTAGCCAGGTACATTCCAATTGGTGCATTGTACTCAGTAATGGGTCTGATGAGGGAAGAGTAGAGGGGCACCATTACATCCTTAGATCTTGATGCGAACCCTTTCATGATCAGATGGGTCACATAGAAGGATTTTCTAACCACTTTGGCAACATGGTTATCAAAGGAAAGCCGACTATCTACTTGGGTCCCTAGATCCCTTATTTCTTCTTCGGATTTCAGGGGATTACCTCCTATGTTGTAGTTTGCGGGTACTCTGTTTTTTGCAAAGGGGATTACTACTCATTTTTTTGCATTTAGCTTGAGACCATGGCTTTGACACCATGCCAAACAGGAGGAAGCACACCACTCATTACTGGTCTGGATTCGGACACAGATCCCGCTACTCTTACTTTTTGGGATCTGTCTGAGAGCCAGTTTGCGATCCATCTTGTGATGCAAGGGTTTATGCCCAGGCTGGTGAACTTATCAATAATACCTGAATGGGGAATGGTGTCAGATGCTTTAGCAAGGTCAAGGTAAGCCGTGTGTACCTCCTTTCCCTTATCTATAGCCTGAGTAACTGTCTCAAAGAAATCAACCAGGTTCAGGAGGCATGACCTGCCCTTGATGAAGCCGAACTGTGTGGGGTCCAGCGACTGGAGGTTCCCAATCTCTCCATTTATGAGTTCCATAATGATTTGCTCCATAGCCTTACAGATCAGACTGGTCAGGCTTATTGGACGGTAGTTCCCAGGGTCAGTTGTGGCCCCACCCTTGTGTAGCAGGACCACCATTGCTGTGCGCCATTCTATGGGCACATATCCTGTGGAAAGGCTGAGACTGAACAGGGTATTAAGATGCAGGGTTAATTCCTTTAGGAGCACGTGTATGACACAGCCTGGGACACCATCTGGTCCCATGGAGGCAGTGTTTTTAGCTTTAGATAGAGCCTTGTTAATCAATGTATCAGTAATAATTGGACTTACACAATCCCCTAAAATGGTAATAGGCCCTGTAGGTGGTGAAGGGGGGGATTTGCACTGAACCTGTCAGCCAAGATGTTGGCAATGTCAGAAGGGTCAGTGTATTTTGTTCCATTTTGTACTAGCTCAGAACAGACCTGAGCATTGCCATTTAGGTTTTTGATGTAGCCATAGAAGGTCTTATGGTTATCCTTGGCATCCTTGGCAACTTTCTTTTCAAAATTAGTTTAGTTGACTTGATAGGGCCCTCAATTTCTTACTAATGCTGATCAGGGATGATTTTTCTACTTGAGATTTGGCCTTTTTTTGTATAAGTCTCCTCTTTTTATTGTAAAGTTTGCTTATGGCCGGGGTCCACCAGACTGGTTTCATCTTGCTTGAGGAAGGAGTCTTGGTTTTATTTGGGATAGCACGGTCCATGCAATCCTGAAGATGCATATAGAGTGCCTTGGCGTAGCATTCCGCATCCTGGATATCATTATCCTTCTGCAAGGGAACAGTGAAGCTTTCCACTTCGGATGCAAGTAGTTTGAAGTCTGCTTTGGAAAGGTTTTTGACAATGGTTTCTTTGATTGGGGGAGATGGAGGTGTGAGGCTGTCCAGGGTTATCAGTTTGTGGTCGGATCTGACCAAGGAGGGGGTGATAACGGGTGTGGTACAATGGGCACCCATATTCTTAAGCTAATCACATCAAACAGTGGTCTGCAGTACACAAGAAAAGATTTTATGATTTGTGCAAATTTATATTTTTTTACTTTGCATATTAAATGTGTCAGCTGTAAACATTGTGTATTGGTTTGAATAAATGACAATGTTAGGTCAACATCTTGAAATATGCTAACAGTTGCGAATGTTCAGGTTTGTAGTTTTGTCCTTAATGCTGCTTCATATTTTTAGCTGATTATTATGAAGTGAAGCATCAAAACTATAGTTTCCTACCCATAGCACCATCTGTATTATGCAATGTGATGAACAGTGCAGTCTGCATATGAACAAATAAACATCTTCAGGAAACTGACCTTGTGGTAACACAGTGTTGTCCCTGGTGAGCAAGAGATTCAATGAGAAGTTGTGAGCATGGAGATTCAGTGCAGAGTCAGTATTCATGTTGTGGTTCAAGCCAAGGTCTCTAACTGTGTGAGTAACAAGTGCAGTATTATATATGCAAAATATAGGGATAAAAACTAATATGGGAATGTAAGGCTGTATACCTTAAGGTCTTCACAGATCAAAGGCCTAGTAAGTACCAATGAACTTATGAACCTATATCAGAATGATGTCAGTATCTCCTGTATTTACCTGAAATCTCTATGGTCTACAATATATCACACAGCACTGGGCTTCCCTAAACTCTCCCTCCCAGGATAAGAGAGCTGACCATTGACCACTGCATCTTATCCCTGAACCAGACTTACCAGTAGCTTGAATATGTTCCCAAACACATTTCCCAGCAGCTCAGACAGCTTTTTCAAAGGTTTGTGTGTTCATAGGTAGGTACTAGAATAGTAGCGCTTATGGGTCATTTTAAGCTTATCCAATTTCTCTTTCAAAGATGAGAATTAGACCTTGTACCTTGTGACTGTGAGGTTAAAAACCTCAATCATTATACCTACCCCGTATGTCATCAGGCCATAGTACACCAAACTTTTATTCTTAATTTAGTCATTTGTCAGTGGACGAGTGAACTGATCCATCTCAGACTGTTTTCAATGCATAATCCGGGCCACAAAGTAAGGAATACATGGCCAGTTTACAGTAGCCAATCAACCATCATGTTTTTGAGATATTTGAAGAAACTGATTTAAGCCTACCCATGAATGGGAAGAACACAATAACTCCACACAGACTGTGATCATCGTTCAGGTTCAAACTCTGCACACTGGTGCTGTGAGGTAGAAACCTTAGCCACTAAACTAAGATGCTGACATTGACAACTCTGTCTGATAGCTACATGGTCCAGACTTTAGTCCTGTCCTTTAGTCACTGTCTATGTGGAGACAACTTGTTCACATAATGCTCAATAGTATTTCCTTGCACCAACCAAACATGTGAATTTGATAAAGAAAGGTTTTCAGGATGGTTATTTAGTGGAATATCTGAGGCAAAAGAAAAGAGGAGTAATTATATCAACTGCAAGAGGAGCTCCAATAGTAATAGAAGAGGAAAAAAGATAATAATGGAAGATACATAGTACTAAGGGGCTGCCGGCAAGGGAGGGGGATTACACTGGCATGCGTTTACATTCCACCTAAAACTGCTATAATGGAGCTAAAGAAAATTCTAGGAGAAATAATCAGCTTTCAGAAAGAAATATTACTTACAGGTAGAGAATACAATTTGGTTTGCAACAGTGAAGATGTGTCTGGGGGGCCTAGAAGGGAAAATCTAACAAAGGAGGGTAGATTTTTGAAGAAATTTATGAAAACATTTGGCGTGGAAGTTGTAAATTTAGTACTAGGAGTTCAAAGTGAATTTACATATTATTCTCAAAGATACAAAAACTGAGCTATGCTAGATAGAATTTATATCTCAAAGGAACATGTGCATTTAATTAAAGGTCTTGAAATGCACCTAATAACTATTTCAGGTCATGCGCCAATAATAACTAAAATAAAAATGCAAGGTAATGAAATAAAAATGAGACACTGGCGCCTTCCCACCTATCGGCTGAAAAGAGACAAATTTAAGGAATGGGTTTTGAAATTAATTCAGGAGCTAGTAGAGAAGATTAGAAATTTCTTCTGAAAAATATAGCTAGGGAGTGGGATAAAATTAAACTGGAGTTTAAAACTAGGGTGGAAATAAAGAAAAGAGAGCTATGGCCAAGAAGTAACAAGAATTATTTAGAGCAGTGATGGCAAACCTTTTGGGCTCGGCTTGTCAGAAATTCGGATAATGTCTATCTTGACTCTGTTGGCATGTCACCCCCCCCCGCCAACAAAAAAGAAATAATTCTTTACATATTCATTTATTTAAAAAAATACAGTCCAATAATGTGTGCTGCTATGTATTATAAAAGTAAAAGAAAAAGCAGTGACTTAGAATACAGAAAATTACATGTGCACTGATTGATAACCAGGCTTAAAATAGTGCACCAAAAAAATTACCCTACTTTATTGAACTGAAAAAAATATGGAACACATTGCATTTTATTTCATGAACATCAATTAATGACTTTTTTTGCTGAATTTTAATAGATGAGAGCAGGATCACATATTTCTTGTATTTTTGTTCAGTTTCTTTGGAAATTCGGGTGTTGGTGAACCAGTGGTGTAGCTTGAGTTTGTGTCACCTGGGGCTGACTGAGTTTGCCATTTCCCCTCACAAAATAAAAGATAATAAACATTATAGTCGTACAAAAAGTGAAAAGGATGGTACTCACATCCATTGTTAAAAGCAATGCATCACATTTGATATCAGAGTTGCAATCCACAAACTTGTTTGTCCAATTATGTAAAAGCACTTCCCTGACACACAAATGAATTATTTCCCCAGTAACCCCTTCATTAGTCTGTTTTGTGTATGCAAAAAAATAAAATGACACAATTATTTTGCCCAGTGTTCCTTCAGCAGTCTGACCATGTATGCACAAGCAATTCTCCGATATGCAAATTAATTATTTCCCCAAGCAGCATCTTCATTAGTATGTCTAGGTACACACAAGCACCAAAATGAAACATTTCCCAAAAAGACCCCATCAGTAAAATGCCCAGATACTGTATGCACAAGCACCATAATTAAACATCTGCCCAAGTGACCCCTTTGGTAATATTCCTGATATGTGTACAAGCACCAAAATGAAACATTCACCCAAGTGATCCGTTCAGCAAAATGTTGAGGTATGCACAAGCACCAAAATGAATCATTTGCCCTTGAGGTATGCACAAGCACCAAAATGAATCATTTGCCCAAGCGACCCCTTCATTAACATTCCTAGTATGTGCACAAGCACCAAAATGAAACATTCACCCAAGCAACCCTTTTAGTAAAATGGTGAGGTATGCAGAAGCACCAAAATGAATAATTTGCCCAAGCAACCCTTTCATTAGTATTCTTAGTCTGTGTACAAGCACCAAAATGAAACATTCACCCAAGCGACCCCTTCAGTAAAATTTTGAGGTATGCACAAGCACCAGAATGTATCATTTGCCCAAGCGACCTCTTCAGTAACATTCCTAGTATGTGTACAAGCACCAAAATGAAACATTCACCCAAGCAACCCCTTCAGTAAAACGTTTCTATGTACTCCTCTGTTTATTAAAATAAATCAATTACTTAAGTACCTGTCCTTTATATTTGTCTTCTTGACCCAGTGTTCCTCCTGCTATTTTCCCGTGCTGTTCCCCATCTTGGTGTTTGATTGCACAAACCATTAAAGGGGCTTCCTGCTGGCCTGTTGCTGCTGCCTGCATGTGTGCATCATGGTGTGCAACTTAGCCAAATGGAAAGCCACTATGGCACCACCTGACTAACCACCAGCCCCAGAAAAACACAACAGCTTCTCAGGAGAAAAAAAAAACAGCAGCTTATTGAGTGCCACCTGGGGCGGACCACCCCTTTCAACCCCACTAGCTATTATTGTGATGAACGCTGGTATGTTACCCAAAATGTTCTGACTTGTTACTTTTGACACATGTCATAGGTTCACCATCACTAATTTAGAGGGACTGACAAATGTTAAAGTATTGCAAAATAGGGGGACTCTTTCAGAACAGGAGATGGAGCAATTGCATTACCTCAAAAATATGCACAAGTTTAGAAAGATTGCTGTTAAGCAGCTGGTTTTTTTTTTATAATAATTCTAGTGCAAAAAAAACTTTTAGCACAACAATTCAGGCAACAGAAAGTGGAAAGAGCTGTCACCAAGAACAGGGAACCTACAACAAGGAAGATAACAAGAGATCCGGTAGAAGTATTAGAAATATTTTGCAAATTTTATGAAAGTTTGTATAAAGCAGAGAAATATGGAAGTCAAGAAAAGGTATAGATGCAATGTTTATGGAAGAATTAAATATGCCAAGGTTAGAGATAGATGAGGCTTAATTACTAACGGGATGGGAAGAGATGAGATAAAAATGGCTATGTTTAACCAATCTACAGGAAAATCTCCAGGAATAGATGGTATTCCTGTGGAAGTTTGGAATTTAGGAGGGACAAAACTGATAAAGATCTGGGAGGTCTTGTTTAACAGTATTTTAAGAGGAGGAGAAGTATCAGCATCCTGAAAGAAGGCAGTGGTAATGGTAAAACCTAAAGAGGGTAAAGCTGCATCAGATCCTGCTTTATACAGGTCCATTTCAATACTAAATCATGATTATAAAGTGTTTATGTTTATAATGACTAAAAGAATGGCAAAAGTGATACCAATACTGATAAATGTGGATCAGTGTGGTTTTGTGGAGGGGAGGCAAACATCTGACAATAACAGAACACTGATGGCCCAGAGGGAAGCAGAAGTAAGAAAATACCACTGTTACTGGGGGGTCTTGATGCAGAAAAAACACTTGACAAAGTAGACTGGGGCTTCATCAGCAGGGCAATGGAAGCATTTGATTACCCTGATACAATTATATGGTTGATCAGGATGATATATGAGGGATTGGAGGTGAAAATTAAAGTGGGCGGGGCCCTCTCTGATTACTTCTGCTTGAGTAGAGTAACTAAGCAGGGTTGTCTATTCTCCTTTGTTGTTTTCATTATATTTAGAACCATTGGCAAAGAAAATAAGGGAAACGATACAAAATAATTGTAAATGACTCAACCACAAAAAAAGGAGCGAAGGTCCAGTCCCTCAGTTAGTAACAAACTTCTTTAATAACAGGCAAGATTAGCGCTTTTGTCTTATGTATGTATTCAAGGATGTAATTGGTATGGTAGTCAGGAAAAGCTGGCTGTCTTTGCAGATGATCTTATTTTATATGTGACAAAACTGGAAAGGGCCATTACAGTGTTGTGGAACATTTTAAGACAGTTTCAGATCTTCTCAGGATACAAACTGAATGAAGCTAATAGTGGTAAATTATGTACCGACACATGAATAGGTCCAACAATATCCATATTTATGGGACATGATAAAATGAAGTAGTTAGGAGTATGGATTAGAAATTACTCTGTTGTGGCAGATAAGGAGATGTGGGAAGAGACTAAACAGAAGATAGTACAAACATTGCGAAACTGGAAGCTTTGTTATATGGATATGGATACTAAGATACATGCAATTAAAATGTTTTTAGTCCCTTTAGTCTTATACACAAGTCAGGCATATTTTTATCAGCCAGAGGAGAAGCTGTGGATAGCAATTAAAAAAAGAGTTGAAGGATTTTATCTGGGAAAGGAAGACAACAAGGGTCAATTGGGATAAGATGATACTTCCAACAGAACAAGGTGGACTAGGATTACCCAATTTGAGGGGGTATTTCAGAGCAATGTAGTTAATGCTCTTATACATATCACAAGCAGAAAATTGTAACTCAAAGTCAAAAGGAATGATGATGATACAGGGAGGAAGCTCAAGAAATGAGAGATTGGGATTTTGGATGCAGACTCTTAAGGAGAACAAGAAAAATCATACAGAGTATTATATTCTTTAAAAAAGGGAGTATTCTAAGAACTAAACCAGTGCAAGAATGGAGAAAAGAGATTCTGCTGATAGGGATGATTGTGGTTACGGATACAGATAATAGGCAAGAGGGGGCGGATTTATTGGTGCAAACTGGCAAAGGAACCAAGGTATTGCGAGGAAATAAGTAGAGAGGGAAAGGTATTAGAATGGAAAGAGACCAATAATTCATTTGGACTGCAGGTTAGAGATGGCCTTCCCTATCAAGGATTGATATCAGAGTATAGGCAAAGAGAAAGAAATAGGGGGATACTAAGTGAAAGACCAGCACTGGTAGAGTTTTTAATAGAATCTAGAACATAAGTTGCTGTTAAAAAAAGGAATATTTAGTAGAGCATATAAAATACTGCATCATAATTATAAGACTCAATCAGAGGAGCTTAGAAAGGACTGGGAAAAGAGACTGGATAAGCAATTCAAAAAGAAACAATGGGGGGATATATGTATATCTCCCAAATATGCAACAAAGTGTAGAAGATTTAGGATCTTTGCCTGCAATTGTTTACATAGGTATTTTTATACCCCAAGTAGACTCCAAAGAATTTTTCCTCAGGTGGATAGCAAATGTTGGAGGTGTGACAGGCAAGAAGGAAGTGTCTGGAAACATATTTTTTGGGAGTATAATGAGCTGGTAGACTTTAGGGATTGCCTATCTCTGTTGGAGATGCTGGGAGACCAGATTGGATTGACTGGGGAGGTGATTTTTTTTTTTGAGCTATGATACAGAATCGGAATTGCCTAGACATAGCAAAGCCTTGCTGAATCTAATTATGGTGGCTGCCAAAAAGCAATTACTAGAAAATGGGAATCAAAGTCTAGACCAATTTTATTAGAAGTAGCGAATATAGTAACAGAGATAAAACAGATGGAATTGGTATCTTTAGAAAAGGGCAGGTGCAAACTACATAGGAAAAAATGGGAATTGTGGGAACAATATATGCAGACAAGGATCGAGGTTTAAGAGGCAGGATTTGAATGAGTCATATAATGCTTAACTGACAATGGATAGATTATAAGTGATGTATAATGCTTGCAACTAGGTTCATAGATTAGTACTAAGCTAACTATCATTGTGAGCCATTTTAAGCCTAGCCAATTATCCCTTGTGAGACTCAAACTGTGCATCTTGTGTTTTTAAGGCAAACACCTTAAGCATTAGGCCACCCTCCCAACCCAACTAGAGTTGTTTCAATGGTGTCTGTGATGTATAATGTTTGCAACTAAAGTGGTGTCAATGTTTTGTTTTTCATTTATATAAATGCAAGAACCTGTGTCATACATGATAATTTAAAAAAGATGTTTATTGAAAAAAATAGCATTTCCCTGCACCATGCTTTATAATACAACACAATATGTCACAACTATTATACACTAATTCCCTGTGCACCAACCACTAGCATGTGAGTTTTATGAGTCAGTCTGTCACAATGCGCAAAGTATTGCACACAACATAATAAGGCATAACAGATTTATTTCATTTTTTAATCCTATTTCATGTCTTTATTCTGTATGCAGTTGTTTTTTATAGGTTTTAAGTATAGGGTAGGTGTTTGAAATAATAGTGTTTCCATTCATGAAATACATTCAAGCAGTGGCTATACTGTAATTTCAAAATACTGGCAAAATGACAGCTGACAAAGCAGATCATTAAACATATTAAATGCATGATAAGATTGAAGTTTCACACTTGTTTGTAGTCTATGCGTTTTCATACAGCTGCATTATGGCAGTGCCTTAAGTATCACATTATTAATTTGCATTTCCATCTCGGGGTAAATTTGTAGTCACAGTGTGAAATTACCTTTCGGGAGGGAGTTACACAATGACACTCTCACTATCACTGTTCATTAACTCAGACCTAAACATTGCTGGTTGAAAACACTGTCCAACATTTAATGAAATGAGCGCCTGCTTCAAATGTTTAAGAAAGAATGTTCTATATAGACAATAATGACCACTGAAGTGCATTACTCTTAAGTAAGTCTTCATCCATTTCTATAAGAGTAAAACCATATATGCTGTTTAGAGGAAAACAACATATTTAAGATAAGAATGATAACTATACCTGAGGAGAATATCATGATGGTGTGGAATTTGAGATTGTGAAGAATGAATGAAATAGAGCTGCCATTTTTTTTCATTTCAGTTGTATTTAGGAAATGGAGGAATAATAATATATATTTATTTTAGGCTGCACACTGGTGGAATGACCTATAACTTAATACAGATTTAGTAGAGATATGGATAAGGCTGAGGGGCGGATGGCATGATATTTATTCCTTGTTAGTTTTAGGCACTGAAGTGGTACTTACACTTTGTAGTGACAATTAATTTTCTTTTCTTCATATTACAGGAATAACCAGTTCTGGAAATCATATCTGGCAACATCATATAGATACAAAACAGCTCCAAGAGACCAGACAACCCCAGGGTAACTATAAAAGGATGGGAATGGCAGAAGGTATGCAGTGGGTGGACTAGGTGTTTTTATTTATTTATAAAGCATGGGATTACTGTTGGAATCCATATTAGGCACTGAATAGCATCAACTAAATATCAGACAAGCCTGCAGCACTGGAGAATACACTGGCATTGGCAGTGTTTGGCTGGTGGAGAAATGCACATGTTGCATGAGCAGCCAAGTTTAAGATAGTCACAGAAAATATAAGTTGTGCTAACATTGACATCTAACTGCATCCTGCAGCAACATATGTTTTCTAAGACTAGTTTGCCAATAAACTCATTCTTTTTTGCTAGACTTTCTCAAAGGTTCCTCATTAACTGGACAGCCCAGTTTAGTTAGACTAGAGATAGGGCTTATTATGTGTAGCAGATGGCTGTCAGTCAATGTACACAATTCAATTGTTCACAATGGCAGCTGGAACTTTTGTAACAATGTACATGGTACAGTGGTTCACAATGACGTTTGGAATTTGCATGTTCAGAAATGCTGCACAGTTCTTTATTAATGCAGTTCTTTGTAGTTACTGTAGCAACCACACAATTAACAGTGGTCTGTAAAAAGAAATTATGAGGAAGTTGACAAAAAAGTTAAAGTAGTACAAATGGAGGATAAAATGAAGATGTTTAAAGCAAATTAAGCAAATATTATTTTTATAGAACAAGTATATGACTCACATATCTGATATGTAGCTGAGAAACAGTCATAGCTACTTAACTGCAAGTAGGTGGCATGAGAATGAATAATGGGCGGGTGATGTAAGTAAGGATTTCACACTAACAACAGATTCAGCTACTTGATAAAGTAATATATATAATCTAAGAAGGATGCTTATTTTTGTATGTACAGTCAGCATTTCTGTAGTACCTCTCAGGACTTCAGAAAATATTGAAGTGCAATTAATTAGTACATTTTTACAAATTAATTTTCCCCTCACAGTTTCATTCTACTGCTTTACAGCACTTGGACTATTTTTTATATTTTTGTTACTGATTTTCTTACTAATTTATATATATATATATGTGTGTGTGTGTGTGTGTTTGTGTGTGTGTGTGTGTGTGTGTGTGCTTGTGTATATGTATGTATATATATATATATATAT
>NC_056731.1:516201976-516269476 GCF_019279795.1 Protopterus annectens
AGTTCTCATCTCAGAATGTTTCCTAAATTATGCAATGTCAGAGTCATAACTCATTACATTCAATGCATCCTTTGTAATATTAATATTAATGTAACAGAGAACACTAATTAATCTAAGCTGTAGTAACAAGTTATTATCCATGCCATCAGTCTCGGTGCCTTTGTTGTTGATAGATCAGAAGGCTGTGCTCCCTATTCCCATACCAGGTACATGGATTCAGTTTTGACTACTGACACTGCACTGCAGCGAGATGGGGGTGAGTGGGGAGTTGCTGCACTTTAGTGTGCGCCATCCTTCAGATGAGATGTTAAACTGAGGCCCCATCTGTCTGATTCAGTGGTAGCTCAGGTGGATGTAAAAGATCCCATAGCACTTATTGAAAAAAGTAAGAACTGCTGTAGTTTTTAGCAGGTTGGGTTGAAATAATGGTTAAAGCCTTCACTTTACAAATACAAGGTACAGGGTCACTGTCTGGTTGTTGGCTAGGTTTTTAATAGCTTGCAGACTGATTGCCTAGTATTTACCTATGAACCTACAGATTTGACCAGTTCTATTGCATTGAGGAAGGATGTCTTGATTTTAACACAGATGACCTGGTCTGATTACCAGCCCAGGTGCTGGGGAAAGCCACTCCCTCGGGTTGAAGAGGGTTGTGGATGTGTTTTAGAAGTGTGTATACAACCATGGTTACTGGTGGAGATCAGAGGTTGAATTAATGTACCTGCTTACAAGGTATGCAGGGGTATTTGAGCATTACATCACCGGTGGAATTGAGTGATGGTCCTTGCACTGCATACTACATTCTCACACACTGAATGCTACCAGGATATGTGCAGAAGAGGAACATTAAGAATTAAAGGAGACCTGTTCATGGCTGCTTGAATGACAGCTACATTGTCTCTGGGCTCTCACCCTGTAGTGCATAATGAATGGGTAAAATCATAGCAGTGTCTTAGATAGTCATCATGTATGGGAGGCAAGTAGCACAGGAAAGAAAGAAGAAATAATCCTTCATATTATACTTATGATATCTAATAACCACAGTGCAGGACCCACTGGTATCATTTCTCCTTAGTATTACATTGGTTAGACAAATGTTACCACAGTTTTTGTGATACCTTTATAAACCCACAGAGCACACCTGAAGTCTTCCTACTTTGCTGCACACTGCTAGCAATCTAGTCATATTTTTTCCACTTAGATATTCTGACTTTGAAATTCTGGCATAACTGTGGATCTGAAGACCTCTATGAAAATCTTCTTCAGTAACTGGGTATGTGGATGTTCTCCAGTTTCTCTTGATGAAATGCTTTGATCAACTCATTTATATTAATCATGCTTGGGAAAAACTAAATCTAAGAACATGGAGTCCCCCCCTCAACTTTTCTTTCCTTTATAAGAAATGAATCAACATATGAATTCCTTACCTCCGCTTTTCTCCCAGTCTTCTTTAATCTCACTCCCAACTTTGGCCTGCTTGGCCAGGTCTGTCACACCCTTTATTCGTTCTGATATATATCTAAACAAGTCCTTTGTATGCCTGTTGCTACATGGTCACCATAATTCTGATGATCCTCTGGATACTAAGTCCTCTTATCTGTTTTTATATGTTCATTTATCTACTTACAAAATCAATACTCAAGAACAGACATGCATACTCATGGTTTACAGTACTGAATACACAAGAACAGTTCACTAATACTTCAACAAAAATTAAATGACCTTTTGGAGAAGGGAGTGGAGCAGGACTTTATATCAGAAAGAGCAAGTGGTCGTATTTTTCAAAAGAATCACAAAATGCAATTATTTTATTCCCTTCCCAAAAGTCACGAGTACTGTAGACCCTTCAGGTAGGTCAATAGGTCCTGGTCTTAAAGACTCTTTATAAAAAGTAGCTGTAATTACAGATGCCTTTTTCCAGCCAAGGGTAAGAAATGTATCATCCCACCCTGAAGATGTTAGTCTTTTTTTATAATTTTGAATTCCTTTATTTGGCAGGAGGGCTATTTCCTGGTCACTGTTTGATAATAACACCCTTTACACCTTTATATAACATGGCCTGGGACTGGAGACACTGCAGAACCTTCAACCATACCTCTTAACCTCTTAGTACAAGAATTCTGAATTTTGCTCTTGAATTGCTAGAACAAAAGACTATGCATTATCATGCATTTTCTGAATGATATGAAGTCTGAAACAGAAATATTTATTATTATTTAATTATTTTAATCCTCAATAATTTGCCAGAAACCACACATTTTATGAGGAATATATAAAAAATAATGAGATAAAAATATGGGTATTCTGCAAAATTCTGGACTGTTGAGATGTATGCTTTCAGATGCTACTACTCTCACTAGAAAATGTTGTGTCAGTAAAAGTCTGACTAACCCACAAAGTGTTTCTATTATGATGGTTTCTTTCCCATTGGAGATTTCTGTAGGCCTGGAAAATTTGCTGTATGGAAGGAAACTTTCAGAGTACAGCACAAGAAATCACAGACAGAGAGATGTCTAGAGTTTACCAATGAAAAGCCTTAGAAGGGACATGCAACAGTACATCAAAAAAGAATAGGTACAATCTCCTTAGAGATAGATCTCTTATGTGATCAAGTACATTCAGGGGATTGAAAAGATAGTCTCCAGGATTCAATAAACTCACTGTAGGCTTTGCACAAAGCCTGCATGGAGTTTGCATGTTAGCGTGACGGTGCATGGCATGCAGTAGCATGCAATGCATATTAATGAGGCACAGTGTTTGTAAGCTAGGTTTCGTGGCTGGCAACAGTGTTGCAGGCCATAAAACTGTGTAAGAAAATGCTGATATCAATTCCATGTAAAATAGAGCATCTACAGTCTGCAGATTTGCTCGGAATGCTACAATGACCACCAGGGTTTCACAGATAGCTGTGAATCTGTTAGTGCAACATCTCTCCACAAAGGCCAACATAATGCAGGGACATTTAACCAATAAGCCATAGATGTCATATAGATATGTGGTAGAATGAAACTCAAACATACGTGTCATCTTCTTTGTGCAAGATATGGGGAGAAATGCATACATAATGGGGGGATAAAGGGCCAAAAATAGGGACAGGTTTTTAATATTGCACTTCCAAACTTAGAAAGTTATTAGAATAAATAGGTGCTACATTACCATGAACTTTCTGAACAGCATGAAGTTTGAAACTCAAATGTCAGTTATCAGTTTCTGACTTTACTCAGCAATGACATGCCAATGATTTGCCAAAAAACAAACGTGTTATGAGTAAAAGATCACAAATATGACACAAAAACTGGCCATTCTGCACAAATCTGGACAGTTGAGAGGTACATCAAATGTATGTAACATTCAGTCACATTAGTCCAGAGATCATCCTAGTGAAATAGCAGAAAGCCACATATTTGATAAGGAACACATCTGGACATCCTGGGAATATCTGGACAGTTGAGAGGTATGAATGTGAAGTATATAGTTCCAACACAGTACAGGACAGTGCAACTACAGTGGAGAGTATTGTGATATCCCATTCCTGGCATTCTGTGTAACAGGACATGGACTACTATGTAAAATAATCACTCAGGGGAAATGAGCATATGGAACAGGGACACACAGATGAATTGCAGGAATGAACACAGTGAAGGAGGACAGGTGAAACAACCTAATATATAGCATTGGAGGGTATGTCAATGGAAGATGGTTGCAGCAGCAACACCAAGCACTTATCTATATGGTACAGTAGGGATTGTACAGTGAAAATGTGTTGTCTGTTACTGTCACACAAGGTGGCATAACAATGAGGAGGATGTCTGTGTGAGATAAGCATCCGTACATGAATAATGCGAACATCTATCAGTGATCTGACATATAATTGGGGTAGGGTGCATATTATGAAGCTGTGCAAACTGATATGCCTGAAGGTGAGTGTACACTCAGCAGAGATCTCCAGCAAGCTGGCCACAAGTAAAGGATTACAGAAAACATTACAAGAACCAACCACAATCATGGACAATATCAGAATAATATCACCGGTAATCCCATGCCTCTGACATAATATATGTGATGAGAAGTGATGAGTTGAGTCTGCACACACACACACACACACACACACACACACACACACACACACACACACACACACACACACACACACTCAATAACTATTATGATACCTTCACACTCTATGAGGGTAACCATGTGTGCTGTCCTGTCACTGTAATATCTGCAGGAGGTGTTAGGAGGGACAGTGCTATACCAGTATGCGAAAGTATGGGCAATACAGGTTAGTGCCACACTGTCATGAATGTTATATATTTTTTTCTCACTATCAGTGACAAAATTAAACAAATACTTTCTTAATTTAGAGTTGTATACATAAACTATGTTGCTATCTTTTGTCTGCCATCTCTTTTAACACAGGACTTTAAAACAACTTATTGAGTGTTTTTGTTTCTTTTTTTCTTCAATCTCTAGCCTCAAGTTTACAACAGTCTGACTTTTCCTATACTTTAGATACACTATGGACTACTGTAATACACTTTCCTGACTTTTTCTTTCACTTTCCTCCTCCCATGATGCTTTGCGAGTTTTAAAACTTTTATTCGGCATTTTTCGTAACTACTTTGCCTTCCTATCTACATTTAATCGCTCTGGTGATGTGCACTGCTAATCTAAGGGATAATTATTAGTAATTGCCACATTTCTGTGTAGTTGCACTACTTTTGTTTGTATTTTGGATTGTTTATGAACTTATTTTGTGATTTAAGCTATATGATTATTGTGAATAACTTTTATTAACTGTTGGTCTTGTGGACTTTGCGTCTGCGTAATGACTGCGTTTCCGCAGACAGGTACTGCTTTAGTCATTGTATTAAGGTTTCGTACATCTTTGTTTGTCAAATTATGGCTTCTTTATTGATGTGAATGTCTGCCTGATTATAGCATTGTACCCTGGTAGCTATACTATGGAAGTCTAATTTTATTAATTTAGTAAGTGATTGTTGTCACTTTAGCTAGCATTCTCATGGTCTTTGGTCATTCTGTTTAAATGTTTACTATAGCCACTGTATTTAAGGATGCAATAGATTCATCTTATCAGTTACTGAACCTATATTTATTTGAAATTTTGCTTGCCTTGAACTATTCTCTTTTTAAATTTTTGTGAATGTGAATGATTTACTTGAACAGCTTTTGGTTCTAATATATTGTTGCTGTTTCTTCCGACTCATGGAAACATTACAACCTGTCACTTGTGAACTTTAATGTACAAACTATGCTACCTGTAAGTTTTAATTTACTATCTGCTATAACTCTGTTATCATAATCTAATCAATACATCTCTTTTCTACTTATACTAATTACTTCGTAGTCTATCCTTTCTTCACCCCTGCCTCTGTTCTCTTTTCCTCTAAAGGATACTATATTAGTAATGTTAACTTTATCTCCTTCTTAATTTTTCTCTACAGGTTCCTGGATCTCCTTACAACTTCAGCTTTCTCAGGAAACTCACTCTGAAACTTACTGAATATCTAGGTTGCTCCCACCAAACATTTAACCCAGGAGAAATGGTCCTCCAGTGCCTTTGTATGTTGCTATTATTCCGCAACTATACCAACATTATTAAGCCACTATATTTTTTATGATACTATTAATAGCCACTTTTTGCAAATCCCTTTACCAGCATTTGCTGCACATCAAACACTTTATCCCCCTCCTTATCTCAATTCTGGGTTTCCCTTATCTTCCTCTTTTTTTCCTTTTACCTAAGGATTTATTTGGGACTGCAATAAAACTCTATATTTTGTCTCCTTGCTTTGTCTTGTATCCTACTTCTTACTCATCTTTCTTTTTCCCTTTATCCCCTAGACTCTTTCACTTGCTTTCAATTAATAGTTTCTTCCCTAAATGTTAGTGTTAGCTTGTTATTTGGACTATTCTCACTAGATATTTTGTGACCTACTTTTATTCCTTTCAGATTCTAATGAATATTTTTTTCTCTCACTATCAGTGACAAAATTAAACAAATACATTCTTAATATAGAGTTCTATGCATAAACTCTATTGGTCTCTTTTGTCTGCCATCACTTTTAACACAGGACTCTTTAATATAACTTACTGATTGTTTTTGTTTCTTTTTTTCTTTGATCTCTAGCCTCAAGCTTACAATGGTCCGACCCGCTCCTCTCAGGCTCACTTTTCTCCCTTACTCTACCACCATTCCCACTCTGCCTCAACTTCCTTCATAGTTAACCTTCCTTTACCCCACACCCTCTACCCTCCCACACCCATTCACCTAAACCTATCAGATCCTTATCTCCAACCTAGTCTCATCCCACTACTCCTACACTCTCTTAAACTCACTCTGTCTACTTTTACCTGTCCATATCCCCCTGCCTCTTCATTAACACATTCACCTGCTACCTTTTACTTGCACACTACCCTCCACATCTTACTCAACACTAATCACAATCTTCTTCTTCTTCTTTCAGCTGCTCCAGTTAGGGGTCGCCACAGCAGATCAATTGTTTCCATTTCTTCCTGTCCTTTGCATCTTGCTCTGTCACACCAACCACCTGCATGTCCTCTCTCACCACATCCATAAACCTTATCTTAGGCCTTCCTCTTTTCCTGTTACCTGGCAGCTTCATCCTTAGCATCTTTTTCCCAATATACTCTGCATCCCTCCTCAGCACATGTCCAAACCAACATAATCTTGCCTCTCTGGCTTTGTCTCCAAACCTTCCAACCTGGGCTGACCCTCTAATTTACTTATTCCTAATCCTGTCCATCATTGTCACACCCAGTGCAAATCTTAACATCTTCATCACTACCACGTCAAGCTCTGACTCCTACCTTTTTGTCAATGCCACTGTCTCCAACCCATATAACATAGCTGGTCTCACTACCCTCTTGTAGACCTTCCCTTTCACTCTTACTGGTACTCATCTGTCATAAATCACTCCTGACACTCTTCTCCACCCACTCCATCCTGCCTATACTCTCTTCTTCACTTGTCTTCCACACTCACCATTACTCTGAACTGTTGATCCCAATACTTAAACTCATCAACCTTCACCACCTCTACTCCCTGCATCCTCACCATTCCTCTATCCTCCCTCTCATTCACAGACATATATTCTGTCTTAGTCCTGCTGACCTTCATTCCACTTCTCTCTAGAGCATATCTCCACCTCTCCAGGGTCTCCTCCACCTGTTCCCTACTCTCACTACAGATCACAATGTCATCTGCAAACATCATAGTCCACGGGGACTCCCGTCTGATCTCGTCTGTCAACCTGTCCATCACCATTGCAAATTAGAAAGGGCTCAGAGCTGATCCTTGATGTAATCCCACCTCCACCTTAAACGCATCCGTCAGTCCCACCACAGACCTCACTGCTGTCACACTACCCTCATACATATCCTGTACCACTCTTACATACTTCTCTGCCACTCTGAACTTCCTCATACAATACCACAACTCCTCTCTAGGCACCCTGTTATATGCTTTCTCTAAATCCACAAAGACACAATGCAACTCCTTCTGACCTTCTCTGTACTTCTCCATCAACACTCTCAGAGCAAACATTGCATCTGTAGTGCTCTTTCCTGGCATGAAACCATACTGCTGGCCACTAATCATCATGTCCCTTCTTAACCTAGCTTCCACTACTCTTTCCCATAACTTCATGCTGTGACTGATCAGTTTAATCCCTCTGTAGTTACTACAGATCTGCACATCATCCTTATTCTTAAACATCGGTACCAAAACACTTTTTCTCCATTCCTCAGGCATCCTCTCCCTTTCCAAGATTTCATTAAACAATCTAGTTAAAAACTCCACTGCCATTTCACCTGAACACCTGCATGCTTCCACAGGTATGTCATCTGGAGCAACAGCCTTTCCGTTCTTCATCCTCTTCATAGCTATCCTTACTTCCTCCTTGCTAATCCACTGCACTTCATGATTCACTATCCGCACATCATCCAACCTTCTCTCCTTCTCATTCTCTTCATTCATCAACCCCTCAAAGTACTCTTTCCATCTCCTCAACACACTCTCCTCGCTTGTGAGTATGTTTCCCTCATTATCCTTTATCACCCTTACCTGCGGCACATCTTTACTAGCTTGGTCCCTCTGTCTAGCCAATCGGTACAGGTCCTTTTCTCCATCCTTAGTGTCCAACCTTTTATACAACTCTTCATACGCCTTATCCTAGCCTTCACCACCTCTCTCTTTGCCATGCACCTCATCTCCTTATACTCTTGTCTACTTTCTTCATCTCTTTGACAATCCCACTTCTTCTTTGCCAACCTCTTTCTCTGCATACTCTCCTGTACTTCTTCATTCCAGGTCTTCTTGAACTCCTTCCTCTTTCCAGATGTCACACCAAGCACCTTTCTAGCCATCTCTCTTTCTAGCTCTGTGTAGTTACCCAGCTATTTAGTAACTCTTCACTGCCACCCGGTGCCTCTCTTAACTCTTTCCTGAACATCACCTCACAATTACCCTTTTTCAATTTCCACCATTTGATCCTTGGTGCTGCCCTCACACTCATCCTCCTCTTCTTGATCATCAATGTCATCCTACAAACCACCATCCTATGCTGCCTAACTACACTTTCCCCTGCCACCACTTTACAGTCTCCATTCTCCTTCAGACTGGCCCTTCTACATAAGATATAATCCACCTGTGTGCATCTTCCTCCACTCTTGTATGTCACCCTATGCTCCTCCCTCATGTTATAGTACGTATTCACCACAGCCATGTCCATCCTTTTTACAAAATCCACTACCATCTGACCTTCTGCATTCCTTTGCTTAACACCATATCTACCCATCACTTCCTTATCTCCTCTGTTCCCTTCACCAACATGCCCATTGAAGACTGCTCCAATCACCACTCTCTCACCCTTGGGTACAGTCATCACCACTTCATCCAACTCACTCCAGACTTTTTCTTTTTCATCCATCGCACACCCAACTTGTGGAGCATATGCACTAACAACATTCATCATTACATCATCAATTTCCAGCTTCATAAACATCACTCTATCTGACACTCTTTTCACCTCCAAAACACTCTTAGCATACTCTTCCTTCAGGACAATGCCTACGCCATTTCTCCTCCCATCCACACCATGATAAAACAATTTGAAACCGCCTCCGATACACCTAGCCTTGCTCCCCTTCCATCTGGTCTCTTGCACACACAATATTCCAACCATCCTTCGGTCCATTTCTTCCCTATGGCTACAATATCTTACATCTTGATAGATTACACAATAAAGGAGGGGATGTAGCCATAATGTACTCTGGTCACCTAAATTTATCTCCCCTAATCTACCCACTCCTTCATTTTCTCTTATACTTTCTGCTAATTTTCCTTACCCACCTCACCTTTTATCACACTCAACTTTACCTACATTCTAAATCCCCCACACTCTCCTTCCCAACAACAACTGTTAGATACTACTCCTGTCCTATAACCCTCTCTGTCTTTTCCTTTACTGAACATATTCTTCCCAAAATCAGACTCCCTCCCTATTCCATTCCTCATCACAAATACAAACTGAAATCTCTTCCACCTTACCCTATTTCATCTCTTGTACTTCACATTTCCAACACCGTCACTCTCTCCGGTGACATTCATCCCAACCCTGGCCCATACAGCAACGTCTCTTCTCCTAATAACACAACTCACATGATTCTGCAACAAACAAACTCTAGTCTTAAACATCTCTCCTTCTACTCGATTAACATACACAGCATTCTTAATAAAATAACGGAATTTCACTCTTGGATATTTCAGTACTCCCTAACATTATCTCTATTTCTGAAAATTGGTTGAAACCTCATAACACTGACAAAGAATTTCTTCCCTATGGCTACAATATCTTACATCTTGATAGATTACACAAAAAGGAGGGGGTGTAGCGATAATGCACTCTGGTCACCTAAATTTATCTCCCCTAATCCTACCCACTCCCCTCTTTCCACCCAGCTAAACTCATTTTAGATAATTGTAAACTTAACCACAAAACCATAACTATTGTTGCTATCTATATATCCTCTGGAGATAATATTCCCTTACTAGAATGAATTCTTCACTGGACTACCAACTCTATTCTAATGAAACTATCATACTCTGTGATGTTAATATTAATTGGCTAGCCCTCACCTCCAACTCCTCAACCAACAGCATTCACCTTTATGGCTTTACCCATCTTATCTCCTCTCCTACTTTTCTTCACAAACCTACAAACACTAGTTCTATCCTTGACTGGATTCTTGTCTCTCATCCTAACCTCTACCACCACCCCAAATCCCTCCCTGACTCTATTAGCGATGATTCCCCTATGTGTGTTCACAGATTCTCCCACCACTTCCATCATCCTCATAAACTTAAGGAATGTTGTACGCTAACTAACTTCAATACTGCCATTTTTAACAACTGCCAATTTGCCATTGACTGGTCTTTCCTCATTCACCTCTCTCTTGATGCAGTTCTTCATTTCAACTCAATCTTCCTAAACATTCTTAACTACTTAGGTCCTTTCTTGGACTGTTAGAGTCAAGTCACATTCTTCCCCCGGCTTACCAAATCTACCCTTTCTCTCATCCGAAACCATGACTCTACATGGAAACTATGGATAAAAACTAAATCACATACTCATCTCCAAAAATATAGAGAACTCCATAACTTGGCCAAAAAACATATTAACATTGATAAAAAGAAGATCTACCATACACCCTTGACTTCATATTCTAATAATCCCAAAATATTCTGGAATGCCATTAACCAAATTCACCACCCTGGAAACTCCTGTACAATAAATCCCTGCCCACACAATTCACTGCTGGAAAGTTCCTCCATCTTTAATACCTACTTTATTGATACCATCAGCAGACTTTGTCTACATCTAAATCAAACAATCACTCACACTCAGACACCCTCAGATACCCCCCATCTTCAAAATTCCCCTTTCTTACTAAAGCCCATCCCTATTAGCTACATTAAAAATTGTCTTCTTAAACTTAAACCATGCTCTCCCTCTGCTGATAACTTGGCAGCTCACTTCCTTAAGGCTGCTACCAACTCCATAGCATACCCAATCTCTATTTTCATTAATTGCTCAGTCTTTGAATCTTTTGTTCTTACTCTCTGGAAACAATTTTACACCATACCTATCCATAAAGGTGGAGACTCTGTAGAACCTTCTAACTATCGCTCAATTGCTATACTCTCTGCTCTTTCCAAAATTCTTGAGCATTGTGTGCAGAAGCAATTTATGTCTTATCTTATTCAAGAAAACCTTATTAGCCCTACACAGCATGGCTTTCATTCTCACAATAGCACCATCACTGATCTCCCTTCCTTTACTAAAACTCCATCTCTATAGCCAGAGACAAACTGGTCTCCTGCCTTTTCTTAGATCTTTCAAAAGCCTTTGACACTGTATCTCACTCCACTCTTCTCTCTGAACTCTCTCAAGTCTCAATCTCTCCCCTACTACTGTCTTCTGGTTTTCAAGCTATCTCACTTTCTGCTGTTTTTCCCTTTCTTCCTATCAAAATGGGAGTTCCACAAGGCTCAATGCTAGGTCCTATTCTTTTTAATATTTTTATCAATCAGCTCCACACATTCTGTCCTCAGTCATCCCTCATACAGTATGTGGATATTTCTGCTAATATCACCATTCCTGATAATCCCTCAGATCTGCTCACTTTTACTCAAACCTCCCTCAACCTTATTGAAATGTGCCTTACTAACAACCACCTCATTCTAAACCTTAAAAAGACAAAACTTCTTATTTTCCTACCTAAATCCCTTAGCTATCTTAAATCATTTTTCACCATCTCCTCCCTTAATAACACTAACACTTCTGAACTCTACACTAAGCTCCTTGGTGTAATTGTTGATGAACAACTTAAATTTGACCTCCATGTACACCACTGTATAAAGAAAACCCACCTTAAACTTGGCCTATGATATAGGAACAAAATGTTCCTTAACCCGAAATCCAGAATCTTATTTTCCCAGACTTTTCTTCTACTCTTTTCAAATCCTTACCAACTTGCAGTCCTCTCCTCTTTCCAAACTATAAAACCACATATAATAAAGTTGCTAGATTTGCAACTGACCTGCCTCCAAAATCCCATCATTGTATTGTTCTCCATACACTTAGTTGGTTACAGTTTCCTAACCAGCTGTTATATTTTCAGCTTCTCATTATCCATGCCATCTTAAACAATAATACCTCCTGTCCTAGCATCTCCTCTCTCTTTTCCCTCTACAAGCCACCTTGTTCCCTCAGACGTTCAGAACAGTTTCTTTTACAAATTTATAAACCTAAAAAATCTTTAGGTCAAAACCTTTACAGCTACCTTCCTGCTTTAACATGGAAAAAGCTCCCCTTGGTCCTCAGAAATATTACTCATTCTCATGATTTCAAGATAGCTCTTACAAAATACCTAAACACTGGATTTGTCACTGCAATCATCCTAATTGATATCCTTCTCTTCCTACTTCTACTATCTTCTACTTCTCTCCTTTCTCTCCTCCTGATCTCTTGCTCCTAGTTATCCCACAATTCCATCTCCTCTTACTTCTACCTCCTTATCTCTCGTTTACCCTCTTACTGTATCTTACCAAACTAACTTCTTTTACTACCTTTCCAGACATATATTATAAATTCTTTTGCATTTCTTACTCTGTTTTCTACCCAGCTCCTCTTTACTCATCTCCCATTTGAATTTTCTTATCTTGTCATTTCTGCCTTAACTTGTACAGCTATGTTCATCTATTCACTCTTTTTATATTAACATTTTAGTGTGTTTTTATATTTTTATTGCTTAACTGTACTGTGATTTATTTACTTCCTTGTTATTTTCATGTTGTTGGTTTAATCTGGTCTGTGTATACATTATGTGCTTTTATTGTTCTGTGAAATTTTATTGTAAACTTTGTACTGTGGAGCTTTTCTCCCCAGGCCTCCACTGCAAAAGGGTGCAAACTCAGTCAGACTATCCCATTCAACATATGTCAAATAAATAAATATACATGCTATTAACATTGTCAGACACCTATGTATGTAGTGTTTACATAAGCAGAACGGTAGCACACATGCATCTGGTGTAATAACTTGGGTGGTGTTCTGCACTATCAGACAGTCATCTATATTCCACAGAAAGAATGGCTATGGCCAATAAGCTGTGTGACAGTGCACTGTGACAAAGGTGGTACAGTTCAGTTACACATCACTGGAAGATGTGTAGGGAGGTACATGAAGAAGGGTGCATTGTACACAGTTATTGCTGTGACAAAGGCTGGGAACCATGAAGGGATTATAGCCTCTGATGTCCATGTCCTTCACATATCCAGTACTTGTGTTAGATTCAAGGGAGTAGTCAGCACTGTGATTACATGCTGGTGGATGTACCACTTACCATCTACCCCAGGACATGGGTCACATACCTGTTGGTCTGATTATAGGGTGCGATGCCCACATTATACTTGGGTGATGTGCTTGCTTCCTGATTCAACAAAGCTCTTCATGTTTCTTGTCAATGCAGATATTGCCATGACTGTGGCATCAGATTTTAGTATGTGTAGATACTGTCTGTATTCTATTAATATCACAGTTGGAGTCACTGATTGCCTACAATCTGTAGTCCTTCAGGCCGCTGTTTGGACACAGCATGTGTATGTCATTTGTGATGTCCATCACTTAACTAATGGGCAGGAAAGGGCCTAGCAGACACCACTGATGTACTGACCTGATCACTGGACCTGACATATAGGTCATGTCACATATTTCAACATAGTGAGATGCCACGGATGTCATACACTGATCTACCCATTTGGTGATATAGCTGTTTATGGCCACATATGACAGTGTTGATTGAATACCTCAGTGTGGATTTGTGTCAAATGCCTTCACCTGGCAAGTTCCACAAGATGATACTGTTATTATCATGCATGCCCTTGATGACCTCTTTGAGGACATCTGTCAGATGTAATGGACTCGATGTAGCATTAACAACTCACACAGGTGTGCTGTACTTACACTTGCACTGACACTTCTCATCCAGCCCATGGTTGGTTCACTAAACTTGCATCTGGTAGAAGGTTATGGAGTATGCACTGCAAGACCTCCAGATTCATTAACAGCTTTTATCCAATTGCAATAAGACTCATTAACGCAGACGTACATCTAGATGTATCAAAAGTATAATTGTTACACTCTCATACGTCTTCCTTTTTTCATACAGTAACTCTATTTATTTATTGCATACTAAAATTAGTATATTCTCATTCAAGTGCAATTCCAATCACTTCCTTGCATGCAATATCACCAATCTCACCTTTGTGTATAATGTACTTTTCTTTCATGTGTTAATCATCTATGAGTCAATTTTGCCCAGTGCATATAAATAGTGTACACGCATGTGTGTCAGCTACCAGACATTTACTATAGTTATTGCTTTTTCTTTAATACCTATCATGTTTTGTCTTTTTGTGTGTTTATTTCTGTAAGAGCCGACACTATACTTCATTTAGGTAGCACTTGTGTTTCCTAAATAACAATAAAGTTTCTTTGAATCTTTGAATCTTTGCACACACCTGGATTATTACTAATGTACATGAGGAAGAGGTCCATGATGACATGTTGGTCTAGCTCACTGTTGAGAAGAATCAAGATGTTTTTCTATATGATTGCATCAGATGATGTCCCTCATACTCAGGTGGATGCATGTTGATGTACGCCCCTGTATGGGAGCATAAGCCTTGTGGAGAGTGTGTTGAACTGTGTATCCAATGGTATCAGGAAGGTATATGTGCTGAGTCACACCATAGGTGATCTGTGATGTTGTCAATTGTCACGGTCCATTGATCCTATGTGACAGGCCTAGATGAAGGTAAGACAGTGCATAATGCCTATCGTGATCTGGGCTAGCATTTTGACACAATCCCCCATGCAGGTATCATTGAGAAAACCTCCAAGCTGGGGATTAACCCTAACATCAATTGATGGGTAACCAATTGGCTCACTGACAGAACACATCATTTGAAAGTTGATGAATCAACCTTTACCAGTTAAGCTATCACCACTGACAAACACTAAAAATCTGTGCTTGGCCCTTTATGGTTTGAACTCTATTTTTCAACAGTTCAGGCTAAAGTATATGGCCTTTGGCTTACGAAGTTTCTGATTCTTGTGTATTGTATGCAATCATTGAGTACACCTATGGTGATAACATAGTACAGGAGGAGCTAACATATATAACTGAATGGTGAAAAAGACACATGATCTACAAATAAATGCAGAAATGTGTGTTTGGAATGTTGTCCATCTGAAAAGTGGAATCCTTGTTAATCACAGCACTGACAAACGTCCTGCTGTGCAGAAACCCAGTGATGCAAGCACTGGGAACATAGGCAAATAGTATTCTGAACTTTGACCACCAAGTGTCCACACTGGTACTGAAAGCCTATGTTGTGCACATCATAAGTCACACCAGCAGCACTCTAGTCAAACCTCATCACAACACTAATAGAATATAATGTTCTCTTTTTCATGTACCTCACCAGACACATGTAGCAGCTGAAGAGACCACAGGGCTTTCTCAGCAAGATAACACAGGGCCTACACACCATGCCATGATGTATGTGGATAGATTAAAAGCTATGTCACCGTAACATTTATCGTATAGGATGAGATGACTTCTGCCTGACCTCCAGGCCAGTCTTTGACCCTTCCCTGGTGGAAGTACTGCATATCCAAAAATCTGATATAACTGATATAATCATCAGTGTCTGTTGAGGAGAATATAACAGTGTCCCAAATGCTGGTGTAAAATACTCTCTGTAATGTCAAGCAACAGTACACATGCACACACACAAACATACACACACACACACACACACACACACACACACACACACACACACACACACACTTGACTGCAGTGAGAATAAACCCCCTACCTAAGTACACAGACTACAGAACCCAGTACATACAAGTGCAACAGCTGAAGTCCGAATTGGACTGTCTCGGTCAACACTTTAAAATTGATGACATCAGCAATGTCTACTGAGGCGAATATAAGTGTCCCACATGTTGGTGTAAAATGCTACCTGTAATGTCAAGCAACATCTCACACACATCACACACACACACACACACACACACACACACACACACACACACACACACACACACACACTTGACTGCAGTGAGAATCGACCCCTACATACTATCAATTCATGAAATTGAGGAGATAATTGCATAATACACACTTCTGCTCTTCTGGCTAGACACACACACACACACACACACACACACACACACACACACACACACAGTTGACTAAAGTGAGAACAGAACCCCTACATATCTAAGTACACACACTACAGAACTCAGTACTTTATGCAAGCACCATAGCACAAGTATGACTTTTATGTAGCTGCAGGTCAACTTATAGTGGATGACATCAGCAGTGCATGTTGGACAGAAGAATTTGGGAGGCCTAAATGAAATGGATTTGTAGGCATGTGCAATCATCAAAATACTGTCAATTCATGGGACTGGTGTGGCAACTACAGGATACACACTTCTGCTCTTCTGGCTATACACACACACACACACACACACACACACACACACACACACACACACACACACACACACACACACACACACACAGTTGACTGCAGTGAGAACAGAACCCCTACCTATCTAAGTACACAGGCTACAGAACACAGCACATTATGCAAGTACCATAGCACAGGTCTGACTTTTACAAGACTGCAGGTGAACTTATAGTAGACGACATCAGCAAGCCATGTGGGAGACAAAATGTTGGAGACCTGCAGAGGCTCATAGCTTCACATGTACATAGGAGGCTACTAGCCTAATGGCCCTACTGTGTTTAGAATTCTAGCTGTGTAAAAACACAAATACCCGTATTGAGCATAATTGGATGGTTGTTGTTAGCAGAGAGAGTTTGTGAACAGAACCAACTGGCCTTCTCCATGAGGACGTAGATGCCACCCCAGAGGTGACTTTACAATCACCCAGCCAGTAGTCAAGGTTGCACTTGAACAGGGTCATTGAGGAGCACTGATTCACACACAGTGGTACGGAGGAGTGTATATGGCCTTTGGCTTACGAAGTTTCTGATTCTTGCATATTCTATGCAATCATTGAGTACACCTATGGTGATAACATAGTACAGGAGGAGCTAACATATATAACTGAATGGTGAAAAAGACACATGATCTACAAATAAATGCAGAAATGTGTGTTTGTAATGTTGTCCATCTGAAAAGTGGAATCCTTGTTAATCACAGCACTGACAAACGTCCTGCTGTGCAGAAACCCAGTGATGCAAGCACTGGGAACATAGGCAAATAGTATTCTGAACTTTGACCACCAAGTGTCCACACTGGTATTGAAAGCCTATGTTGTGCACATCATAAGTCACACCAGCAGCACTCTATTCAAACCTCATCACAACACTAATAGAATATAATGTTCTCTTTTTTAGGTACCTCACCAGACACATGTAGCAGCTGAAGAGACCACAGGGCTTTCTCAGCAAGATAACACAGGGCCTACACACCATGCCATGATGTATGTGGATAGATTAAAAGCTATGTCACTGTAACATTTATCGTATAGGATGAGGTGACTTCTGCCTGGCCTCCAGGCCAGTCTCTGACCCTTCCCTGGTGGAAGTACTGCATATCCAAAAATCTGATATAACTGATATAATCATCAGTGTCTGTTGAGGAGAATATAACAGTGTCCGAAATGCTGGTGTAAAATGCTCTCTGTAATGTCAAGCAACAGCACACATGCACACACACACACACACACACACACACACACACACACACACACACACACACACACACACACACACACACACACTTGACTGCAGTGAGAATAAAACCCCTACCTAAGTACACAGACTACAGAACCCAGTACATGCAAGTGCAACAGCTGAAGTCCAAATTGGACTGTCTCGGGCAACACTTTAAAATTGATGACATCGGCAATGTCTACTGAGACGAATATAAGTGTCCCACATGTTGGTGTAAAATGCTACCTGTAATGTCAAGCAACATCTCACACACATCATATCACACACACACACACACACACACACACACACACACACACACACACACACACACACACACACACACACACACACACACTTGACTGCAGTGAGAATCGACCCCTACATACTATCAATTTATAAAATTGAGGAGATAACTGCAGAATACACACTTCTGCTCTTCTGGCTAGACACACACACACACACACACACACACACACACACACACACACACACACACACACACACACAGTTGACTGCAGTGAGAACAGAACCTCTACATATCTAAGTACACACACTACAGAACTCAGTACTTTATGCAAGCACCATAGCACAAGTCTGACTTTTATGTAGCTGCAGGTCAACTTATAGTGGATGACATCAGCAGTGCATGTTGGACAGAAGAATTTGGGAGGCCTAAATGAAATAGATTTGTAGGCATGTGCAAGCATCAAAATACTGTCAATTCATGGGACTGGCGTGGCAACTACAGGATACACACTTCTGCTCTTCTGGCTATACACACACACACACACACACACACACACACACACACACACACACACACACACACACACACACACACAGACACACACACACACACACACACACACACACACACACACACACAGTTGACTGAAGTGAGAACAGAACACCTACCTTTCTAAGTACACAGACTACAGAACACAGCACATTATGCAAGCACCATAGCACAGGTCTGACTTTTACAAGACTGCAGGTGAACTTATAGTAGACGACATCAGCAGGCCATGTGGGAGACAAAATGTTGGAGACCTGCAGAGGCTCATAGCTTCACATGTACATAGGAGGCTACTAGCCTAATGGCCCTACTGTGTTTAGAAGCCTAGCTGTGTAAAAACACAAATACCCGTATTGAGCATAATTGGATGGTTGTTGTTAGCAGAGAGAGTTTGTGAACAGAACCAACCGGCCTTCTCCATGAGGACATAGATGCCACCCCAGAGGTGACTTTACAATCACCCAGCCAGTAGTCAAGGTTGCACTTGAACAGGGTCATTGAGGAGCACTGATTCACACACAGTGGTACGGAGGAGTGTGAGTTGTTGGGGGATATATCTATCTTCCCAGCATGTTCTGTTTATGTCACAGGCTAGGTTGAGAACCCTGGGCCAAGTTATTCTTGTTCCATTTGATTCTCAGATATGCAGCATTTCGGGTCTATATTATATGTTCGAAGTTTGAAAACTTTGAATGTTAAATAATCGAATTTAAATGTTCGAAGTTTCAAACATCGAACATATAATAAAAAAAATGGAACTTACCTGAGTAGTGTGGGCAAGGAGGCAAGCCCCACTACAGCCCACATGTGGGGGGCTGTGCCCCTTGCTCTTTAAATAGACCAACTCCGGGACCATACTATAGTGCGGTAAAGGGAAGATTTCCCTTACTGCACTGTAGTGCGATCTCTGAGTTGGTATATTTAAAGAGCAGGGGGGTGTGGGGTGCAGGGGGGTGTTCACCTCTGCCTACAGACATTAGTTTTGTTTTTTTTTATTTTAATTTATTTTTTTTACATATGTTCAAAGTTTTATAACTTCGAACATTTAAATTCGACATTTTAATGTTCAAAGTTATAAAACTTCGAACATATGATATAGACCCCAGCATTTCCAGTAAGGCAGGGTCTGAGACTGTTCTGTATATGTAACCTCTCAGCAGCCTGCATGATAATGAGGACAGACTAACAGGTCGTTCAGTATTTCTATGTATGTCATGTTTGGAGGCCCTGTAGTCTCCCAGGCACAACCCTGTGTTTTCTCCAATTACTGCAGGTGTCTGGTGAGGTACAGACAGAAGGGATCATTGGACTCAATTAGTGGTCTGATAAGGGTAGAGTACAGCAGAGGTATGACCACTCTGGTCTTGGATGTGATGTCAATATGTATGATGTGCAGAATGCAGAATGTGTGTGTCACCACTATGGACAATACTGATGAAAGTGTAGATTGGTAACAATGCATTCCCAAGTCTCACAACTTGTGTTTGAGCCTAGAGGGGTGCTATGTATATCATAATTAGTAGAGGTACTTCTTTGCCAAAGGGTACAATGAGCCATTGTATGCTTTTAGGTTCAATCAGTGAGTTTTGCACCATTCTTTTGTGTGTGGCAGCCCCTTCCGTAATATGTTACTATCACTGGGGGACTCTGTTAATGCATCTAGTTACCAGTCATCTGCAGACTTGGTAAACCACAGGTCATCTACCATTGCCTGTGCTTCAGGGAAGTAGTTTGTAAACAGTTGAAGTCTCAGCACAGATCCTTGTGGCATTCTAATGGTAACTGGCTACTGCTGGAGGTGCAGTCCCCAACTTTGAGAGTGTGTGTTATATCAGTGAGCCAGTTGCCTATCCCTGTACTGCTATATGTCTTAATTTCCACATGGGAGCTCTTCACTATGACACATGAATGGGGAATAGTGTCAAAGGCCTTGGATAAGTCAACATAGGGAGTATATCCTATTATCCTTCATTCAGCAAGCCTTGACAAAAAACAAAATGTGTAGGGTGAAGTGTGTTGAAGGTCAGCTATGTCCCTGTGGATATGGTCCATGCTGATTCCTTCCCTAGGCTTGCAGATAGATGTTTTTAGGCATCTGGATTAATAGTTGTAGTTCCACATGTTACCAGATCAATGTGCAATACATAGCATATAACATTTGATATTACATTTTGTACTATGGTTGATATATGTATGGAAAAGTACTGAGACACCAGGGAGTAGCAACAGATGGATGTATTGTAAATTTGTGACTTATTGTTAGATAGGGCCCTCAGTTTGTCATGTTTACACATGTAACTTCATGTCATACAGAAGTAATGGACAGTAAACAGCATAATATAAATATTTTCATAGCACTGCTTGATGATTAATAAAATACATACGCATGTTTGTATGTAGGTAAGCAGAGTGCAAATGTGAGCTGCAGTGCTAAAGCCTGACAGTTAGTATTGGGTTTATGAAATACACCTGCTGCTTAAATGACTCTGTGGCAGCACATGTTAATAAATTGATAAAGTCCTTTTTTGGCCCAGATTGTACTGGGTTAAAATACAGGTCTATCTAATACTTTAAAATATTTTTCATTACAGAATGACAATACAATGACATGAATTGCCTATACAAGAGGTTTTGCTGTGTGTTGTCATAGTGCAGTTGGGTTAAGCGGCATTGTGAGGAGATAACAGTAGCATTTTGCCTCTGCTCACTGTCACTGCGCATTGGTGCGCGATGCACACTTTCTTGCAAACAAGGAATCCAATGGTGAAGGGATCCATTGCTTTTTCTGCTATTTATGTCTGTTGTATGTGATTCTATTCTTTGACCGGATTAAAGGTGTTAACTCATTCCCTCCAGTATAGCTCCTTTGAGTGTGTACCTTTAAATCCCTGTGGGTGTAGCTTGAGCCTTTAAAAATGAGCTATCATCTTACAGTGTTGACAAATACTCATTGACAGAAGTCAAATATCAGTACAGTTGTGTTTGCCATCATGTATGCTTCAAGATGAAATATTCTAATGCCTTGTATGTAGCGTGGTTTTGGAATAATTAATGCAAGTATTAACAAGCAATATTTGATGCCTACAGCCACAGTAGGGGGTATCTGCAGAAATGTCTGGAAGTGCACTCGGCTGTAATGACTTAAAATTGGGTTGACAGGAAAGTGGTGAAATGCAGAGCAAGCAGGGGGAAGAACAAAGTCTGACAGTTAGTACTGAGTCTCTGAAACACACCTGTTAGTTAACTGCCTCTGTGGCAGTATGTATTAATGCAGTTAATGCAGTGATGCAGACTACTCAGACATGACCTCCGCCTTGCATATAAAGCAATCTCAGATACTGCTGTAATAGAAATGCTGCACATTCGTAAATCCAATTTTATAAAATGCACATGCTTTAGGGAACTCAACCTAGTATGTGGACTTGCTGGAGAGACAGATATGTCTCACAGAGATTACCTCTCCTCTAGAGCAAATGTCCAGTTCAGGTGAACCAGACCCCCTCACTGACCCTATTTAAGTGTAATTTGGAAGACTGATTAAGAAAATGCAGTTTCACCCCAAGAGTTTCAACTGATTTTGCCTTGAACAGAGGCAGTAGCTGCTGACTTAGTTCAGCTTAATATCTTGATATTGTTGGGAACAGGGGCTGTACTTGGCTAGGATTGTAAGGGCCCTAAGACCATTAGCCTACTAACCTCCTATGATGCTATGATACATCCCTGTTTGGGGTCAGATGGTACTAGGTTCGAATACAGCTGTATGTAATACTTTTAAACTACTTTTGCATTAACTTTGCTGTGTGTTGGTGCACGATGTGCATCATCATGCAATAATGCATTAAAGAAAATAAATGGGGGAAGATAGGACAGTGGTGAAATGCGGAGTAAGCAGAGGGAATAATAAAGGGAAAGCAGGGCAGAATGTGCAGGAGGAAGGTAGGAAAGAACCATAGCTATCCATTTCTTTAACATTGTAAATGAATTTGGATTGTCACCTCCAGAGAGAGGGGTGACCACAACACAATCATGTTATATAGCCAGTTGGACCACATAGAGTGTGCCAAGAAAAAAAACATGCGAAATGGAGAGCTATGTATGGAACAATTTTTGTTTCTTTTTTTGAAAAAGAGAGAGGAACGTTGGGGAAGGGATGTAGGTATGCTTGGGTCAAGTAGGTTGGGAAGGTGAGAAAGCCATTGCAGACAGACAAGGAAAGGCAAGACATGAGACAGGGACACTGATGGACAGAAAAGGTGGGGGATGCCATGATTGGGGTGAGGGTGGGGACATCCAGAACCTATGGTCCTCAAGTTGGGTGACAGCAAGAATTGAGTCATCACCCACTGGACAGTCATCACTGTCACCTCACTCTGCCACTGGTTGGAGTACTTGACATTGCCTTCTCCTCCTCCTCCTACTGAATAAAATGATGGAGAGCAGCCTCTCCAGCCAGCATAGGTGTGTACCAACAGTGCAGTGCACAACCCTATGCACCATCCCTGGCATCTTGGTGTGGGTGATAAAAATCCCTATCTCCACTACTGCTCCTGGAGGGTACCACAGGACTGGCCTCTAGGACAGGACTATCTGAGGGGGTAGGTAGTGCAGGGGCAGCAGAGGTGGTGCTGCCATGTTGGCTCCCAGATGTGCTGGGCAACGGTGCTGGAGCTGGTGGAGGGAGGCAGATGGATTCTGTGGGGTAGACCCACCCAACCGTGCTGTGGAGTATTAAGTGATGTGGTACACATGGAAGTTATGGACACAGTTTAATGACACATAATAAAATACAGCAAAAAAATAAAAAAAATACAATAAAACAAAAATAAAATAAAAAACGATATAAGTGTTGGGATGAGAGAAAAAAAAGAAATAGTACTTTCATATCAACATACAATTATTTGACTCTATTATCTTAACCTTTACTTTTAAGACTTTGACCTCCTATCAGAGAACGTTTGCTTTTAAGACTACCAGCTCTTAACAGATGCACACTATACTACAGATTGCAGCAAGTGCTCCTTGACATGTGCATATATTGCACATATGTATTTTCCAATTATGCAAATTACAATTTACTTTAAACCTTTAAGTTACACATAATTGAAGAATTAACAGTATTGTATAGTTGGGGAGTGTGACCTTTAAACCCACAACCTCCGACTAAAGTCTAATATTGTACTGTTGTTTTGTGCTACAGACTAATGTATGCATACTTGCTTTTACAGTTGAGATATGAATGTTCAGTTTGATACAACTCTATAAAATACCAAAAAAGCTATCTTTAACTTTTAATGTTACAATAATATTACTCTTCTGCTGCATACATGCCACATACCTCCATCATCCTTGCCAATCTAGCCTCATGGGTTCTTACATTGACCTCCCAGTCAATGGCAGTTGTGGAAAAAATAGAGAATAGAGCAGAATACCATTATGAGTACCAGTCTGCCAATATTCACCTTTTACATCTTACAAGTACTCTCTGTATTTGATACTTAAACAGTTGTGTGATGTCTGCAGTCCAAAATTCCTTGATCCAAGCATTGAGGGTATTCCTCTTCCTCTGACATAGGTCATAGGCAGTAGTTGCATAAAAAACAAGGAGGCTGTATGGAGAATGAGATGAAACAAGATACATAAAGAGTGGAGCATAAACAAACTGAAACAGGCTACTTCAGCCTTCAGACATGCTAAATTAAGTTGTCAGTTTTAACAATTAATACGTTTGTGAAGGAAAAAGCATGACAATGATAAACAAATAAATAAATAACATTAGCATTGATCCCTTTACTTAATATGGCATCCTTCATATATATGCTCTCAGTATAAATATGGTAGAGCCTGGATTAGAATAGTTCTCTCTGAACCATTATCCTTGAGCCCTATGTATTATCATTGTATTCTTTCTGTTTTTAAACAGTATGTGCAGCATCCAGCATAGATACCATACCTCTCAACCGGATCAAATTCCTTGGTATTTACTAGTTTTGAGGGCAACAAAAGGGGTGCCAGGAATTTCTGATTAGCCCCTTCAATTCCTAATTTTTTTTATTTTTATTTACAATGTTGAGATATGTCTGATGTCATCACACATCGCCAACATATTCCACAATGTCATCAAAGTGCATGGACATGCGTAATGACATCAGCCTGTTGGACTAGAAGACTGGGGCAGTACTGGGAGATGGAAAAAGATGACAAACAGAGATATTGTGCAAATAAAAACACTTTATGCTTTCCTACAGATGCTCATCTAAAGACTTTGTCAAAGGGGAGGGGATCAGTGCCAAATTAATACTTTTACCATTACAGTAATATGACAGTTTAATTAACATATTGTGTATTCTTGAAATGTTAAAGTGTTGTCAGAAATGCCAACACACTCGTGAGGTTGATGTTTACATTTGAATGCCTGTTTTAAGTTGATAGCATGTTTAAACTGCAAGATTTGTTCATTTCTGCTAAAACTTAAAGGGGCGTTAGTACACTTTGTTGCACTATTATGGACAGGGTAGTAACAACCTGGAGTTCACTGCTAGCAGTAGTAATTTCAGGTTCAAAAGTGCACTTTTTTTTTTTTTTGCAATTCCATTTTTAATTGCATTTTGTAGTTGCGGCTACACTGCAAAGTATATTTCATTTAGAAGGCATATTAGCAGCATTTTAAATCACATCCAACAGATTTGGACCTAAGTAGAATGCAGTTGAAGCCTGAAGTATTGGAGGGCAGTCCTCGGGCGTGGTAACTGTTGAAAATGCTGCTGATAATGAAGTACGAGCTTTTAATGTAGCCAATGGTGATGTTATGAGTAGAACTACTTGTGCTGAAACAAATGTAACTGGCACCTTGAACGCAGAGCCGCTAAGGATGAATTTCCCCTTTTTCGCTCTCTCAAATGCTACCGATAACGAAGAAACAACGGTTGCCTCGGTCCCAAAGCAGAGGGAGGAGAGGAAGAGTATGCCAGTTGCAGTTGGGAGACCATATGGTTTATATGAACACTCGCACTGCAATGAAGGTGACTTAGTGGTGAATTTATCTAGTATTAAGCTAAGTGAAGCACATATTTCTATATTAAATAAAGGTCTCTCATTTGTACCATCTCAACAGTCAGATTTGACTGATGTTTTGCTTAATTTGAAGTTGTTTGCAAGAGATTTAACTTTGTGTTTTGAGTTTTCTCATTTTGAAAGTAACGTAAGATGTCCTGTGTTTAAGAAACCCGGTACTTATGTACCCAAGATTCACCCCACTGTTGAAGCATTCTGTTATCTCTGTGAAACTGAGATTAGAGATTCCCTGAATGGGGAACAAAAATGTGATTTTTTTAATATGATTAGAGATGAAAAGGATGCTCTGCTTGAGTTGAAGAGAATGCATACTGTTGAGTTTCGCCCTGCAGATAAGGGAGGAGGGATTGTTATACTGGACAGAGATAAATATGTGCAGGCTATGCTTGATTTACTTGGAGACCAGACCACTTTTTCTGTTGTTAATGCTAATACTGTCAAAGCTTTGGTGGACAAAGTGGCCTTTATGGTTTTTGATTTCTTGTTTACTGTTGTGATTGCTGAAGATATTTTTAAGTATATTTGTGTTGATAATCCAGTGGTACCAATGGTTTACGGTTTACCAAAGATACATAAGGACATTGTTAACCCACCCATGCACCCCATTGTGTTTGGCAGAGGGTTACATAGAGAAGTCCTTAAGACCTATCATTGACAGAATACCTACTATTTTGAGGGACACTAAACATTTTCTACAAGATTTGTTTCAGGGGACTCGTGGCACTGATATGAGTAAAGAGTTACTACTTGTCAACCTTGATGTAGAGTCTCTGTTTACACTGATACCGAATGATTGGGGTGTTAAGAACATCAGGGGGTTATTGACTGAAGGTAGTCACTATACTGATATCAAGGTAAGACTGATATGTGAACTCATTGAGATTGTTCTAGAGAACAATGTGTTTGTGTTTGGTAAAGATTACTATTTGCAGGAGGTTGGTGTGGCTATGGGCACGGCATGTGCTAATAGCTATGCCAACCTTGTATTGGCTAAATGGGAGTTAGATATGTTCTTTAATAGGAATCCATCACTTTTGTGGTATAGACATTTTGTCAAAGATTTTTTTTGTTGTGGCAAGGCAATACACAGAGCCTTCTAACTTTTGTAGATTACCTACATACTACTACGACTTTTTTTTAAATTTACAGTAGCGTATTCACATTCCAGTATTTCATTTTTAAATGTGACTGTTAACAAGAGTGAACTGGGCAGCTTTTGTACAGGTATGTTCAGGAAGGATGTGAGGAAGAATGCCTTGCTACACAGACAGACATAGTATCCTAGACATGTTCCACAAAATGTCCTTATAGGGCAATTTTTGAGGTTGATGAGGTTGCATAATGATGATGCTGAGTTGAATGCAGCATTTGTTAAATGGAAACAAGATTTCTTAGACAGAGGGTACAGTGAGAGAGAGGTGGATGACTGCATTAGGCTGGTATCTCTTGATAGAGGTACTAGAGGTAAACCGTTTTTCTCTGAAACAGCAATACCCTCTATGCCACAAGGAGAGCTTGAGGGTAGGAAGGTTAGGTTTCCATTAACTTTCTCTAGTGATGTTAACACATGCTGCAACATTATAAAGAAGAATTGGAATATTCTGTATGCTAACCATGAATTGAGAGATTTTGTTGGTGACAAACCTAATTTTTCATTTAAGAACAATAAAACAGTTAAACAGCAACTTTGTTACAGGAAAGAAAGTAGCCTGCTATTAGTGTCTCAAAGGTTTGGTAATTTTCCATGTAGACATTGTGAGGCATGTAGGCACATAGTGCACCTAGTTATGTATATCCTACACTTCCATGTTCTGTTGAGTTTTCTTTTTATGTAGACTGTAGTACTAGAAATATTGTATACTATTCCAAGTGTGTTGCATGTGATGTCTACCATGTTGGGAAGACGAACCGCCCTTTTAGGGACAGGATTTTAAAACATCTACATGATATTAGGAATTGCAAAAATACTAGTGCTTTGGCTAAACATGTCATTGAAGCAGGCGTATGTCATTATTTCAAGTTTTTTGTCTTGGAAATAGTATTGGAAGGGGTTTGGGGTGGTGATTTGAAGTGTAAAACAGAAGCCTGTGAACAAAAGTGGATATTGTTCTTTAAGGCAAACACCTACCCCGGTATCAATGACATGGTTTCCTTGAAGCCATTTTTGAAACAGAGACCTTTAAAACACTAATAGCACATTAGCACTTTAAATTATATAATTGTTTTCATTAATTGAATTACCTTTTTCATTGGTCAATATTATTTTTTAAACTGCATTGTGTCATTATGTTGTTGTCTGATGAAGCGGTTATCAACCGTGAAAGTGCTTACTTTGTGTTAATAAATTTTATTATTTTTTATTGGAATTTGTGCCTCTGTTGTTTGCCTTGTTGGGACTGAACTTGTTTTATTTATTGTTTTGTTTTAGTTATTGGTCCCACTTCTTGGTCATTGTTTTTTTTATCTATTTTGATTTGGAAAGTTCCCTCTGCAGACTCATCAAAGAAAAGGGGGCTGTGATTTGAAAGGGACTAATGTTAAGCTTAGCCATTGTATGCGTTTCTTTCGTTTATTAGCAAGAAACGTCAGCTAATCTTTTTAAACATTACATCATTCTTTCAAATGGGGTATGCTACTATAAAACAATGTTTTGAGTCTTTAGATGTTTTTTCAATTTTGTTTTATAATTTTCAGTTTGACAGTGATATATACTTTTTTTCAGAACTAAGTACAATGGACAAAGGTATTCAATATTTTTGCTGTCCCATTTTACTTATTTTGTGATGTTACTTTTGAAGTCACTTAACGCTTGATCCCTTCTTCTTAAATATATTTTCAAGTTGTATAGAGATGGTATGGCGAGGAGCAGTCAGTGTGTTGTATAGGTACTTCTCTGTCAGGCAGTGAATGGAACTTTCACCTTTGATCATTTACAACTACACGTCATTTTTAGAAAGATCACTGGTTGGATATTATAGTGGAATCCTTATCCATTTAAAAAGTAGTATCATTTTAATTTATGTATGAGGGTGAATCCAAATGGGGAAAGCTGTTAGCATCCCTCTCAGCCAAAAATAATGGTGGGACAATGGGGCAAAAATAGGGACAGATTTTAAATATTGCTGCTGTAAACTCAGATAGTTGCTAAAATGACAGGTTTTGTGTTATTATTTTTTTTCAAAGAGGTATGAAGTCTGAAATTCAAATGCTGCCATCATTTACTATTATTTAGTAACTTCAGTCTTCATGTTGGTATATTGTAGTGGGTGGGTGTTACATCATCATGTATGCAAATGTTATGTTAATCAGCTTCCTGATTTTTGGCTGGTTGTACCTACTTTTCATGGGCCTTTGTCCAGATTTTTGATGTTTCCAGGTTGAGAGGTATGATAGATACACTGTTTAGTGATACTTTATAGTGCTATAAGTAACAATTTATTTTAATGCTTGTATTTGAACTCACATTGTTTCTCTAATTATATATTTCCCTTCATAAATTTAGCATTTGAAAGGTATCTTCATAGTTGCACAGGTAGTCTCTCTGAGATCACACTGGGCTTAGAACCCTGATCTGAATAACTCTATCATGGATACTTGCTGCTGTGACTGCCTTGACTTCAGCATCCTGGTTACTTGGTAGGGTGATGCACATTCATCCCTCCCTTGTTAATCAAAGATCTCACCTGCCATCCCCTTAGGGTGCGAAAGTGTTCAGCAGTTTCTCACTAAACATGTTTGTGGTTGTCCAGCCTTCTTTGGCTAATGGTCTGGTCATAAATCTGTCCTGGTGAAGAGGTGTACAATTACATTTGCCTTGTTTTTTTTTTCCTGCCAGATGTTAGGTGGCTGCAGTCATTACTTCTATGGTACTTATCTTACTTGTGAGTTTGTTCTTCAAAACTCAGTTGCTTAGCAATGGGCTGTACATCACCTGTTTGCTAAACTCTTAACTAGATTCCATATCATCTTTGGGTACCATTTTCCTTGTCAATAGTATGCCTTTGAGGCTGAATCCCTAAAATAGCTAGTCACAATCACTATTTACCAGTTTTGTAGTCTCTGGACAATACCTGTTGTAATATTTCCTAATGGTGCCTTATTCATATACACACCTATATTCTGTTTCATTAAGTTCAGTCCGCTGAACCAAGAATGCGGGTTTTATTCAAGTATAACTCTGCTCCTCAGATAGATTTTAAATGTTGGAGGTGTGATGGGGAAGAAAGAGGCAATTGGAAACATATTTTTGGGAGTGAAATGAGTTGGAATCCTTTAAAAATTTCCTGAACTCTACTACGCCAGAAAATACTGGGTGATCAAACAGATGTAACTAAGGAAATCATTTTTTTTTCAGCTGTGATACAGAATCAAAATTGCATAGAGAAAGTGAGGCCTTGCTGAGTTAATTCTGGTAGCTGCCAAAAAACAATTACTAGAAAATAGAAATCAAAGACTAAACCAACTGTGCTAGAAATAGTGAATGCAGCAACAGAGATAAAAGAACTGGATTGGAATCTTTAGAAAAGGGTTGAAGCAAACTACATAGAAAAAAATGAGAATTGTGAGAGCAATGCATGCAAAATAATGTTTTGGAGGAGGAATGAGGTTTAAAGGAAGACATGAAATGAATGAGCTTTTCAATGCTAAACTAACAATGTACAGAAGATTATAAGTAATGTATAATGCTAGCAACTGAAAATATGTCTCTATGGTTTGTTTTCATTTATATAAGTGTGTGATTGCCTATGTCACAAGTGATAATTCAATAAAGATGTTTTTGTTAAAAAAATAATAACACTGCTGTTCTTCTATTAGTGTAGTAAACACAAAAGAGATTATTTGTCTTGTGTTGGAGATTACCAGCACAGTCTACAGATTTTAGAGTATTCCTGAATGTTTCCAAACAGTTTACATTCATTTGTGGCTGAGTGATGAAGTGCATTTGTACAGGGTTTAAAATATCTCAGCTTCTTATGACATGAATAATAAACCATTGCCACTAACCACCTGTGCATGTAAACAGTTACTTGCAGACATTTACCTTAATACTGATATTGCCTTTTCAGATTTTATCAAGTCCATGTAGGTGTTAATAAATATATTATCCAGTGGGAAAAATAGTCTGCCTTACATTATCAAAATTACACTTCTCTGAAATTTAAAACCACAAGACGAATACACCGAAAACCTACTTTAATGAACAGTCAGATCGCTTGGCCAGCACTACAAAATAAACAAACTGAAGCATATCAAACACACCAAAGTGGGGGGCTTCACTCCCCCCCCACCTACATACACACACACACACACACACACACACACACACACACACACACACACACACACACACACACTGCAACTAAATATACCAACTCTGAGATCACACTATAGTGGGGAAAAGGGAACATTTCACCATGTTGGCAAACTGGTTCCTTTCCCAAGGCAAAATTCCAGTGATCTGATCCTTCTTTAAAGTAGGTTTTTGATGTAGTCATCTTGTGATTTTTAATTTCAGAGAAGTGTAATTTCAATAATGTAAAGGAGACCCGGGTAAACATATGGCTGAAAGACTGTGAATCCTATAGTCAGATGAAGAACTGTATCGCTGCTTCTTTTACCTTGTACTATGAATCCTATATTCAGATGAAGAACTGTATCTCTGTTTCTTTGACCTTGTACTGTGAATCCTATATTCAGATGAAGAACTGTATCTCTGTTTCTTTGACCTTGTACTGTGAATCCTATATTCATATGAAGAACTGTATTTCTGTTTCTTTTACCTTGTCTGTATGTATACTGTAAGGTTCAGTGCTAGGCCTTTATTGTTTAACTCTTTTTTGGCCACTCTACCTATAACTGACACAGTATGGCTAGGGAGTTTGGTTGAAAATGCAAAGGTGGCAGCCTCAGTAACTTCTATAAAATGGCTAAAAGAGCTACAAAACTATGTAGATAAGATTTTGGTTTGTGGATATAAAAATAATATCAGCCTTAAGACAGACTGGAGAAGTTTGGCTAGGGTACCAGGAAACTTCCCTTACACGTTTTGTGTATACTGTTACCTCCAGCACCAGGGCACTTGGAATTGCCAATATGGTGAAAGAAGTATCAAACAGATATTTTGCTTGAATTGGGACTTAAATGTGTCCATTTCATCTACTGAGGAAGGAACAAATAGTATGTCTGAACTAGTTGTCATTATGGAGTCAGTGACAGGTAGACTTGTCAATGAACTATTTGTTATGTTAGTGGAAAAGACCAAATCAAAGGATGGGTCAGAGATTTCCCATGGGGTGGTAATTGGACTGTTGTTGTTCTACATCAAGTGAAGTGTAAACTGAGCAGGGAATTTCTCTTGAAGTGACTGGTGTAGCAGATAGTCCTTTGACAATGTGCAAGAGTGACAAAAAGTTGCAAAGATCCTGGGCTGGTATAGAAAGTGTTTTATTATTTGCAATCAAGGTACTCTGTGGCAAAATACAACTAGATTACAAAAAACTGAAAAGTTACTTGTACTTGTAAATATTGCACAAAAAATGAACATGTTAACGGGTATGGGATGGGGTAATTTTAGCTTGTTTTTCATTATAAAATTTAAGGGCATTAGTACAGTTGGATAATGACTAGTTTTGTGAAGTGACATTTGAAATTCTTGTGTTAGCTAATAAACAAAAATAAAAAATATTTTCTGTGGAATGGCTAAATTGTTTCTAAAAAAAATCCAGACCATAAGGAAGTTAACTGTTCAGTTCTGATCAGACTAATTGACTGTTGCAAGAGTCAGGGATTGTTTTAGTGAAAAAATGTCACACAGTTTATGACATATGGTCATTTTATGATGAGAGACAACTGGGGACTCAGTGGAATGTAGTATGTTCTACCCTACGGGTACTCAGTGGTGATGTCATGCATGCGCCAAGTGTGGTTACTATGGAAGGACAAAAAAGAACTTACTATTCAATGTTGGTAGCAATCAAAATCTTATTTTTGTAGTTCATTTGACCATTTGGTTAGTAACTATACTAAACTGGGGAAAAGACATACATCAGATAAAAACAATGTAAAAGGATAAGTACAAAATGCAGTGATGAAGGAGCTTATGGATAGATTGCAAAATGTTTTAAACAATGCTGTACATGAGAAACTGGACTCTTAAAAATACAGAAAGAAAAGTATTAAATAAAGACAGTGTATAGCATGGAGCTATGGAGGACAATATTTCAGAATTATAAGTAAGATACAACAGATTACAGAAGAGAAACAGAGGGCTCAAGTGAAGTCTGGTATTCCACCTGTGTTCCAGAGTGACAGGACTAATAAGAAACACAGCATAAAGGATTAGTCCAATTCCAATTAGCTGGAGCAAAGGTTTTAGTGTTGTATTCCAGCTCTATTCCGGTGAAGTTTTCTGATCTTTCCAGGATCTTTCTATAGTAAATAGAATATGACACAAAAAACACCTCCATTATTTTCATCTTTGATCTATTCTCAGTTTTCAGTGTTTGGAACTAGCCATTAATCCACAATAGATAAGCAAGAAGCACTAAACGAACAAAACGACAAACCAAATAAACCAAACAAATATGAGCTGTAGGAATCACAAGTTCAAGGCTAATGAAATAAAATAAAATTTAATTGAAATTCAATGAAATTTCATTTTATTTCGTTAGCCTTGAACTTGTGATTCCTACAGCTCATATTCGTTTGGTTTATTTGATTAATCCACAATAGCACAGTTATTTATGAACGTGATCACATGATCTCACTAAGGGGGATTCACACTATCTGTAATCCTAGCTGCTTTGGCAGCATCACAGTATAAGCCACTGCAAACATACAAGCAGATGTATGTGTCAGAGAGGCACTAGTGATTGCCATAGACTATAGCTCCAGAGCACCTGAGGATGCCCAATTACAGATAGAATAAAGGAGCAAATAACTATTAAACTGAGAGAGGATATTGCTTGAGAAATGGAAGATGAATGGGAAGAGACATCTGATTCAAGTGAGAAGAGGTCAACATTTCTGCATATAATCCCAGGAACAAGATTGTTAGACTGGAAAGTTCACTTGATGGTATAGACTATGCCATTGCAGTAGTAGTAGGAATATAATATTAAAATGCAAGTTATTAGAAGGTTTGTCGTATGGAACAATTATGAATGTTGAAGGTGGCCTGAATAACTGTTCCACAAATACTGATGAATACCTTTGCAAGAAAGAGGGAAGGTGCCTAAGTTTGGAAACATGTTGCAAAACATATATCTGTTAGAAGAGTGAAATATTTTATGCTAATCAGGAATATGTGATTATAAAATATTAATGATGTTTGTCTTTTGCATAATTCATGCTAATCATGAGTATGTGATTTTGAAGTGTTAATGTTAATTTTTGCTGGTGTCTATATTTAACTTTAATATAAATCATGATCAGTGAATGCTGCATCATATGGCAATGACTAAACACATGAAAATATAAACCTTGAGATTTGATTAGAATATGTTGAAGCACTAAACATTTTAGTAAACAACAATCTGGAATAAGTACAATACATGAGGGGGTGCCCCACACATACTCTTCTTCCTTTATCAAATTTGATGTAAGATATATGCAGTAAGTGCATACAATTAGCAGACTATATAGGAAGCAAAATAAAATACATATTGTTATTTCTATTGAAGTTACTCAAATGGTGTTTATTGAAACTTACCTATAAATCTTTTAATTATTCATTTATTTATGTGTTTGTTTTTTTATGTATTTATTTATATTTATTTATTTTCAATTGATAACCTGTCTAACCCCATTGGGCTAAAGCTATTTTCAGAAGATGACTACTGAGAAAAATTCTAAGAAGTACAGTAATCCAAAGGTAAGCAGTGATGGATAAATTTACAATTATCAACTTAGCTCAAGCAAAGCAAGTGACCGGTTTACAGTAAACCAATATGATGATAGGGAAAGAACTAATGCACACTTTATTCACTGAAACGTACAATGTCTAAATATTTGTACATTTTCACAAGTTTTCTAATTTTTCAACCTTTTATCATCATAGTATTACAATGTTGTTACTAGAAACTTTATAGTGAAACTAATATGCTGCAATTTGTATAGAGAATCTGATTTTGGTTTTGGGATTTTAAAGACCAGGATGGTTTATACTTTTAAAATTAGATTCTTCAGCAAATAGCATTTGTCAGGTTTGAAAAAACTGTTATAAATCATTCTTTACTTATTATAATGTAATAGTATGCTATACTTCTAAACATCCTAACATTTTTATAGTTTTACCGGAGTGTCTATGTTTACAAGATTTGCTGCAATGCTCTAGATTATTTAGGAGAGTTTTTTAGAATATTAGTGAGTATGGAGTATGCACACAGTACAGATGGAAGTAAAAATGTATGAGTGGTTATTTGCAATGATGTTTCTAGTTTATATGCTTTAGACTTCTAAAGCATCCCTAGCTTTTGATTAATTCTGCTTACCACATAATTGAGATCTTGATCAAACCTTACCTGTTGGTCAAGGACTACTGGTCTATTGTGGGCCATCGAATGGGCTAACCATCCCACTGCTGAACATTAAACAATAAGCATTGAAAGTTCACTCTGCAAACTTTTATTTTATCGACAGGGTAAGTAACTACTTGTCCAGCACTTCCCCCTCTCACACACAGAAGTGTTTCAACCCCCTTTTCTCCACTGTAGTGCGGTCTTGGAGTAAATATATATATATATATATATATATATATATATATATATATATATATATATATATATATATATATATATATATATATATATAGATATATATATATATATATAGGTGGGTGTGGGGGACAAAGCCCCCCACATTGGGGGATGTGGGGTGCAAAGCCCCCGACCTTGGTGGGTTACAAACACTACTGTGTGTGAGATGGGGTAGTGTTGGACAAGTGGTTATTTACCCTGTCAATGAAATGAAAGTTTGGTGAGTGAACTGTCAATGCTTATTATTCGATGTTCAGCCATTCAATGGTTAGTCCATTTGATTACTGAACATAGACCCAAGGACTACAGCTAATAGGATACCTGTTCTTCTGTAATATGGCTTTAAAAATATTATCTGTAAATTAGCATCCTGTTTGTGTAGTTTCAGGAATGAAGAAGATTATTTTTTTTCTTTTCTTTCTTTTTTATTTAGTAGGACAGGGAAGGATTTTAGTCATTGTTATAGTTTATTGATATTGACCTGAGAAGCAGTTTGAAGTTTGGTGAAAGACTTTACTGTATATAGTAGAGATAAATCATAAGCATACAATACAATTGTAGCATTTCTTACTGTTCAATGTAAGAAATTAAAAATATTAAACTGCAGGGGACCCAATATCAATCTTTGAGGTATGCCTACTTTGATTTCCTGATGAGGTGTAGGTATTTTGGCATTTTTGCAGCTGGATCTATTGGTGCAGTATCTTCTGAACAAGTTAATGTCATTATATATAGGTTCATAGCTTAATTCTAGGTTGTTGATCAGATAGAGCATTTGTAGCCTCCCCTCAGTATCTCATTCTGTTAGTACCCTGCAACACTAAGTAACTACTATCAAATATCTACACCTTAGAAAGAGAGATTGAGGGGCTATACCACAATGAATTTATAGTTTTCCATCCACTTATCCAGGTTTCATTTAAAAAGGGTGTGGGAGCTACTTTGTTTTACATTTAAGAAAAACTGTCCCATAAAACAGGGATTCTTTGAGAAACGTATCTGTCCTAACCATCGTGTTTATGTTGTGGGGGAAGCTTTTTCCTTCAAGTAGGTATTTAAGGTGTTTTGTGTGTTGCGGATAAGTAGGGGGTTGAATAAAACTGGATTTTTTGAGGTGTTTTAGGTAAGGCAAAGGTCCTTCCTCAAAAGTCTGTTAGAAACAGAGAAGAGGTCTAAGTAGCAGAAGACCCTTGATTTTCTTTGTTTGGAAATACTATGGTCTTTTAAATTGGGTGATATATTTAGCTAAGTACATAGTGAAAGGGGTATTATATTCCATTATGGGTATGATAAGGGATGAGCAGAGAGGGATAATAGCATCCCCTGACCTGTATCTCTGAACTTTTACATGCAGAAATAGGGAAAAAGCAAAAAATAATTAGAGAAAAGGCCCCAAATTAGGAACATGTTTTTAAATCCCAATACTATTAACATAGAATTTCTCATTACAACTTCCAATTTTAGGAAGCATGGATCAAAGGTTTGTGAAAAATTGAGGAGTGTTCCTCCAAAATCTGGACAGTTGAGAGGTATACCTTAACCTCAAAGATATAGGTCAAGCTGCATCTTCCCTTCTCAGCAACTAACAATCAAAATAAAACAAGAAATTACCTACAAAGTAGCATGCATCAGTGTATGCATTCTTAACAATAAATGGTCAAGCCTGGCTATAACAGAACAGCTACACATTGTAGGTATTACAGAAACCTGGATACAGGATGGACTTATATGTCATCTTCTTCTTTTTCTTTCAGCTGTTCCCATTAGGGGTCACCACAGCGGATCATCTGTTTCCATTTCTTCCTGTCCTCTGCATCTTGCTCTGTCACACCAACCACCTGCATGTCCTCTCTCACCACATCCATAAACCTTATCTTAGGCCTTCCTCTTTTCCTCTTACCTGACAGCTTCATCCTTAGCATCCTTTTCCCAATATACCCAGCATCCCTCCTCAGCACATGTCCATACCAACGCAATCTTGCCTCTCTGGCTTTGTCTCCAAACCGTCCAACCTGGGCTGACCCTCTAATATACTTATTCCTAATCCTGTCTACCCTCGTCACACCCAGGGCAACTTTTAACATCTTTACTAGCTTTCAAATAATTATACGATAATCACCGATGGTAGGATAGTAGCAGGTGGCACAATGTTTCTAATAAAAATAGATACTTCAGTTTCTGTTACTGGCTCCATAAGTGGCAATACCAATAATGACAAAGACTCATTTTGTATAAAATGCCATATCAGCATGGGGGGCATACTAATATACACATTTGTGTCATCTATATTCCTCTCCTTCATCTTTAACAGAAATGTAATAAACACTGATTAAAACCTTCCCCGATAATTTTCAAAAAATGTATCATTCTAGGTGACTTTAACAGAAATACTGATGGTCCTCCAGCCTCAGACTTGAAGAATCAACTAAACAATCTCTCTCAAGAATAACTTGTCAAGGTGCGTGGCCAAGGATGAATACAGGATAGCAGCAGATTTCTTCAGCTCCACCAACTTAACTGCACTGACAGGAAATAATTACTTTAAAAATCAACTAATGAAATAATTTTCTTTCTAAATACGTTTGGAATATCAGTTTCTTGAATAATATCTAAAAAAGAAAGAACATTTCAATAATTTTCCTGTCAGAAATCATCTTGGAAATTTCTCTTTCATCACCTCTGTTCAAAATGAGTTCCAGTAAGGCAAACAGTCAGGATTCCAGCATCAAGAAAGAGCTTCAGTCTCTGATATCTACTATTCAGCAACTAACAACCAAAATGGACAAATTGGATACTAAAATTGATAACTTCATAGAAAAAACTACAAAACAAATGGATTTGTTACATCAAGACTTGCAACAACAGAAGGCTCAAATTACAGGCATAGAAGAGACTGTTAATGATATGGAGAACAGAATCCAGGAAGAAGAAATTAACATTGAGTTTTTGCTGAAGCCAAACAGACACCTACAATCCAAACTTGATGACCTGGAAAACAGATCTAGACGCAATAATATTAGGATTTTTGAACTGCCAGAAAATATAGAAGGTAACAACATTACTTCCTTTTTAAATACTTGGCTTCCCAAAACTTTAGACTTGTCAGAAGCATTTTCTTTTGGTATTGAAAGAGCCCATAGGTCCTTATCTAATTTTAACTCTAACAAAAAGTATCCTAGATCAGTTATAGTAAGATTTTTATCATCTTATGACAAGGAGATGGTATTAAAATCTGCATAGGCTAAAGCACCTATTAAAATTAATGAGGCAACTGTGTGTTTTGACAATGACTATTCTTCCTTGGTAATAACTAAAAGAAAAGTTTTTTTGCCATTAATAAGATAGCTTAAGAAAGCACAGTTCAAAACTTACCTTTTATTTCCTGCCAAACTAAAAATCTTTTTATCTGATGGCCCTAGAATTTTTGAAGACTTGGACTCTGCTTTGCTGTATATTAAAAAAAATAAGATATTAGATAAAATAGAAGATATGGAATGGGCAAGTCCTTCGTTAAAGAGGATGGCAACAGGAACTTCTTGGAAGACTTCAGAGAAGCAAAAAAGACTAAAAAACAAATGACATGTTCTATATTTTTTTTCTTTCTTTCCTTCTCTCTTAATCTCTTCAAATACAGTTACTGCATCTCCAGAAAGCCACAAATATTTTAAAGATTTATTCAAAGTTATTTTTCTGTGTGCAAAGAACTGTTTTTGTTTCATAAATAGTCAAACTCTCTGAGGAACAAATAACATGCTATCAATCAACTTGTTTTTCTTTGTGATAAAGAGACCTAAGGTTAGTAATTTGATACATTTTCTTTCTCTTCTTGTTTTAAATAATGGCATTCTTTATAAACTATGCATTTAGTGAGGGGTGGGGAAGGGCAAGGAGAGAAGTATGATGTAAAATATGGAAAAAGTGAAATAATAACTTATTAGTTCTTTAAAACTATATATGCTGTTTAAACACTGTTGCTAAATATTATATCATGACTTTATTGCTTATACATGATTACAAATAATATGTCATGATATAATTGCAAATAATTAGAACTAAAATAGTTGTAAGTAATATGTTTCATGTTTAACTTTATTAATACAAACAGCAAGTAATATTTCTTTGTAGATAGTCTTTGTAGCTTCCTTTTTTTCTTTCTTCTCTCTCTGTTTCTTTTTTTTCTCTACTCTCTTCCTTTTCTTTTTTTCTCTCTCTCTCTTTCTCTCTTATAAGTACAGTTATATGCTTCTGATAATACTGATATATGTATATAATAAGATTTGTATGAGAAAATGAAATGGGGCATATAAAAATAAGTTATATAATATGTTAAATAACTGTAGGCTTGGTTTCACTGTCATAGAGACTGTAATGACTTGTAAAATACTTTGCGAAGGTTTTGCACTGTTTAGTTTCATTTGTATTACTAAATGAATGTCAGTCACTTGTATTTACTAAAATTCCTGTCAGAATGTTAAGGGAGACAATTTGGGATGTGGGTTACCTCGTGAATAGTGTCCTCGAGTTGTTTTAAAAGCTTCAACACTCAGAATACACGCAGAGAAGCTGAATGAAGTCATTTTGAACTTTGACCCCTGATTTTACACTGACACATCGCAGATTCAAGAAGAACACTGTTCCAGGAAGTAGAACTGCTGTAAATGCGACTTTGTGATCAAAAACGAACTTTATGGCATCTAAATGTGAGTTATTCTTTATAACAACTTACTTATTTAAGATGCAATTTATAAAATGTGAAAGTTATAATGATTTTAAATGATTCAGTATGCCATAGTAAGCAAGGGAGATATTTTAGAAGGCATAGAAGGTAAAACACATATAAACATGTTTTTGAAAGCTTACGTGACTGCAGCATATTAATGTATATAAATACTTATGATTTAAACATATATCATGTTATAAATCATTTGCCTTAACTAACTGACAAGCACAAGTATCATTATGTCTATATTTTAGAAGAAACTGTCATGTGACATATTTTAAAGCTGCAGTTCAGATATATAAAATACAGAAGGCTTTCATCACAATGATTTATGTATAACTAGGAATTATCATTGCTGTGCAGTATGACTTGTAAACATATGTATGAGTATAAATATTTTATTTACTGGCAATAATATGTATGAGAAGAAAGCTCTGGTGCAAGTAATTTAAAGTTTTTAAAACTGTTAACTGCATTTCTATGGCAGAAAGTAGGAATACCCTAATATATGTAATGTCTGAACCATTATAGCCTAAGTTATTGAATCCAAATGAACATAAGAACTTATTTTTACAAACTTTTAATAAACTAATATATAGATATGCTCCTTTTTTCTCTCTCTCTCTCTCTCTCTCTCTTTCTTTCTCTCTCTCTCTCTCTTCTCGGTTCCCATTATCAAGTTTATTAGAATGCTATTTTGATTATAAGTGTATTTTACAAAATAGATGTACATAGTAATATGAGCTGTTTCTAAATGTTCTTATTTGTTTATATGAAGCTGATTTATAAATTGTTTAGCTTTGTCTTACTAGATAATCTAATTAAATGAGATTAACTTTAGTTAATAATAGTTAGTATTGAATTGATATGGTGGCAGCTGAGGTACTGCTGCTTAGGATAGGGGGATAACTTGAGTGGTATGTGCTACTCAAAGTTGGAGTTCTTAACTCCAGGCTGGTGCAATGTTTAATCCTAATATTATTTTCACCTGTTTATTGTTGTTTGTATATAGTTCTGACATCCACAACACATTTTATAAACTTATTGTCTCTACAAATAAAAGTGAAGCTTATACAAAATCCCATAAGATTTTCAATAAATACAGCTATAATTAATGGTACACCTAAAGGAGGAGGTATAATATCATTTATTTTGTTAATTGTTATTCTGATTATATGTTTTATATGTTTATAAAAGCTAAATGATTTCTCTAAAAGGAATTTCTTTAAACATTAATGGACTGAATAACCCATGTAAAAGGGCAATTTAATGAGATACATTAATTTGCATAGGGCCAACTTAGTATTCCTTCAAGAAACACATCTCCTGAAAAAGGATATTGATAAATTAGCCACTAATAAATATACAGTCTTGGTTAGTTCAGAACACACTCAGAAAAAGAGGAGTGGCTATTTTATGGAATAAAAGTATGCCCATACCTAAAACTATTAAGTCTTATAAAGATGATAAAGGAATGTTTTGTATGGTTACAATACAGATTAATGGAAAGACATATACATTAATCAATGTATATTGGATACCAGGAATTGGCATTAATACAGTGAAACACCATCTCAATAAGATCATATCATTTTCTATAGGAGATATTATTTTAGCAGGTGACTTTAATTGTATCCTACATGAAAAAGATACTACTACTACTATAGGAAAAAGGAAAATTACATCCAATGCAAAACATTTAAAGGATTTTGTTAATTTATATCATTTGAATGATATTAATAATCAGATAGATTCAAAATCATTACCACACACTTTTTTTTCTAACAGATATAAAAATTATTCAAAAATAGATAGTCTTTATTTCTAACCAGATGGTTACAGACTTAATTAATTCTAAAATCATTTCATGTCCTATATCAGATCATAATTCAATTGTCTTTGAGTTTATGATAAAAAGTACTTACAATGTTCAGATCAAAAGGATACCAGCATACTTAACTCAACTAAAAGACTATAAAGATTATATACTTTCAGAAGTGCAACATTTTTTAGACTTAAACAATACACCTGAAGTCTCCATTGTTTATGTTTGGGATGCTTTAAAATCATATTTATATGGACAAAGTATCAGATGGTATAATTATAAAAGGAAATCTTGGGACAAGGAATTACTAGATATTCAAAGCAAATTAGACTCATACAAACATAATAATAAAGAAAATATTATGGACAAAAAAGTAATTGAAGAAATAAATAAATTAAATGAGAAATACAAAGAAATTTTAACTCATAAAGTTAAAATAACATTAGAGCAATATAAGTTTTGTCTTACTCAATAAGTCCCAAATACTTACATAGACTTAAAAATAAAACAAAAAGGTTGAATAAACAAAATCATATCAAAGAAATTTTCTCTCCAAGGAAAAAGAAGAATGTTTCTAGTTTACCAGAAATATTAGATGAATTTAGAAATCACTTTCACAAAATTAATCATAATAACATTAACATGGAGCCTAAAGATAAAATAAAGACATTTATAACTACAAACATGAACAAAAAACTTAATAAACAGCAGACTAAACTAATGGATAAAAATATTACATATACAGAGGTTATTACACAAATAAACAAGCTTAAATCAAACAAAGCACCAGGTAATGATGGTATTATACCAGAGATCTATAAAATTCTTCCCAAAAGTACTTACTCATTAATACATAAGGTTTTTATTTTGGCCCAAAATGAGTTAACAACTCCCCCATCTTGGCAATACACATTTATTTCACCAATTTTAAAACCCAATAAAGACCCAACCAGATGCACTTCATATAGACCTATTTCATTACTTAATGTTGACTATAAAATGTTTATGAGTATTTTTGCTGATAGATTAAAGACAATCATCCCAGGCATTATAGATATAGACCAGACAGGCTTTATTGTAAATAGAAATACTTTTGATAATATAAGGAGAACTTTAACGTTAATTGATTTTGCAAATAGGAAAAGAAAGATTTAACACTTATTAGTCTCGATATAAGTTCAGCATTTGATTCAGTAAGTTGGGACTACTTGTTTATCTTACTGAAGTGCACAAACTTCTCAGATGCATTTGTAAATCTAATTGAACATCTATATAAAGGAGCATTGGCTTACATTAAGATAGGAACATATGTCTCACAAAAAATACCCATTTTAAAAGGTACAAAACAAGGGTGTCCACTCTCTCCACTATTATTTACTTTAATAATGGAGCCTTGGGCTAATTTGATCAGAAACAGTACTGATATAGAAGGATTTGATATAGATGAAAATACAATATCTAAAATTCAACTTTTTGCAGATGATGTTCTAATTACATCAGCTGGATCTAACCTTCTATGCAGTCCTTATTTGATAAAATGATGGATTTTAAAAATATCTCTGGTTTAATATTCAATGAAGAAAAAACTAAAATATTACCAATATACACACGAAAAAATGTCCTCATTAATGATTTTAACAAATATATACCCAACTCAGGTCAGATAACTTACTTAGGTATAATATTAACTAAAGATATCAAATCTATTATACATAATAATTATAGTACCTGTCTTCTTAATATACAAAATCTTTTCAATAGCTGGAACAATATGTTTTTTACCATGGAAGAGAGACTCACAATTATTAAAATGATAGTATTCCCTAAGATATTATACTTAATACAATCAATAATACTCCCACCTACAAAAATTATTAAGGAATTTAATTCACTAATGTTAAATTTCTTATGGGCACCTAATAGACCTAGGATTGCATTAAAGAAACATACTAATAGCTGGTCTCAAGGGGGCATTTCATTTCCAGACTTTAATTTATATACTATCTCTTCTATTATAAAAGTTATTACTTTGTTAATAGATCAGTCATATGTTGCAAGATGGAAAGATTACTGGGAACTAATTAGTATTCACTTCATGAAAATCTCTTTAACACATAAAAATATTATTGTAAATAACCCCATGTTATGGTTACTAAAAGAATGTTGTACTTCATCCATTACACCAAAATATGTAGTTAGTTACCCATTAAACATTATTATCAGTTATCGTAATTTTATATTCATGCATCCTAAGTATAAGGAATGGAATTTTATTCTATTCGCTATAATGTATACACAAGGTATGCTTTTGTCAACCACCTCTGAAAGAACTCTTTTAGTCACAGAGAATGATCTAAAGTATTGGTATCAGTTACTGTCTGATAATAAAGTAAAAAATTTAGACTTCTTAAAGCAAGAATTTGATTTGAGAGAAACATGCTGGTTAGAAATTCAGACTTTTAGACAACATCTTATTAATAAAATTGATTTAATGTCTTTAACAGTTAAAGAATCTGTTCCAATACTGATTGATTACTTGATATTAAATTTACAACATAGAGTTTCTGATAAAGGTAAGCTCTCATACATACATAAAATTATCAGAGAAGAAACTCATTACAGTTCAGATACCTATTGGAATTATTTCATTTCCATTAATGGTGAATCACCAAAACAACAAGATAAACAATATATATTGGAATCTGCTTATAAAACTACTTCTTCCATTAACTGGAGACTTTTTACTTGGAATATTTTACATAGATCCTTCTATACACCTTTAATGATGAATAAAATAAATAATAAAGACAACTTATGTAAAAGATGTAATGTAGAAATAAATGCTGATTGGGCACATATGTTTTATGACTGTATAAAATTGAAGGAATATTGGAAATTAATCAATGATTTTTGCAGGCCCTTTTCACAGATAATTTCATTGTTTCTAAATCACTTATATTATTTAACACACCTGTTCCTAAAAGTGTTAAAAAAGTTAAACTTCCCTTATTATGGTCTATTCTAGCAGTGGCTAGAAAAATAATAACCAGAAATTGGATTTCAGATACCCCTCCTTCATTTAATGAATTTAAAAATGTTATGACTGAAGTGTGTCATATGGAATTGATGACAATAAAATCAAGAACTATTAGAAAAACATCTTATTATATTATATGGGATACTTTACAAAACCTGTTAAAAATATCTTAGTCTCAATAGCATGACATTATAGTTTAATCAATTGATTTGATTTGTAGTGGATGTCTTTGTAAATTCTTTGGTTATTTTATTGAATGTTATAACTATTTCTATTTTAATTGCTTGTATAAAATTGTTATGATATTTATTTTGTATGTTAAAAACAATAAACTTGTTTAAAAAAAAAAGAATAACTTGTCAAATCTCCCACTAGGTCCAATACCTTCAAAGGCAATAGAGTCACCTTAGATATCATAATTGTTAATATCTAACACAGATGTTTACATACAAAAGTACTTTCCACAGTATTAGTAATGATACACCTGTCTTTTCATCACAATCTTTCAAAACCATAAAAGCTTCACCAGAAAACATTGTAGGAAGACTCTTTCCCCAACAAAAGCAAGCTAACCTATTTTTTCCTAAACTCTATTGACTGGTCACCACTTATTTGCAAACCAGCTGTACACTCATCTTAAATGTATTCTTCAATATACTCACACATACAGGATACTCTTTTTCCTCTGAAACAAAGAAGACAAAAAAAGAGCTACATCTCATTGTTAAATGAAAACATCTAAAATCAAAATAAAGGGAAGAGCAAGGCTTTGAAAACATGGAAACAAAACCCACTGAATACACAAATGCACAATGCATTCTTTTTACTTAGAAAAGCAAGTTGAATAGCTACCAGCGGTGCCAAGCTGCACACCTCAGATAAAAATGGGAATCTCTTGCTAACAGCCAAAAATATTTCTGGAAAGAAATTAACCTTCTTACTGGACTAGCTTACAAACCTACTTCTCACACACCTCATACCCTCTGCCTTAAAACAATACCACTGACAGTATGTCCAGTGAAAATACCACCACCTCCTTTCACCACAAGGGATATTGCTAACAGTTTCTCCCAACTCACCCTCAGCCAAACTGACTGAACAGAACAGCATCTTGGCTATACCTTTTAGCCTGCTATGCTGCTACCTGCCACTTCTCAGACATAACTGTAAAAGAGACCAAGAAGCTTCTCAACATACTCAGTAAACTGGAGCCAGATTTAGCACACTGTATCATACATTCAATAAGGTAGCTGGAGAAAGAATTGCAAAGCCTCATGGGGCATGCAGGGTGAGCTATAGCTGGCTAGGATATGGTGTAGGATTTTGCGTGTGCTGATCTTCACATGGAGGAACTCTAGCACGTCATCTGGTGTGACCAACATATGACCCTATATCATTAACCTGTTCTTAACATTCGACACAATACTTCTTTTTCCTCCATGCAAGTCTGTAGACCTACCTCATGCGACCAGCAGCATGGTTTTTGGAATGCATTTAGAAGTGCTACCAATAACATTTACAACAATATTAATGATGGCCTCCTCACAGCAGGTGTTTTCATTGACATGACTAAAGCCTTTCAGACTATTAATCATAACTTCTTATGTCATAAACTAGCTAGACTCAACTTTGGTGACAGTGCCATTTCCTGGTTTGCAAATTACCTAAATAATATATCCTTCCAGGTACTTGCTAATGGCCTACTATCTGATATTGGTACTCTTAATACTCAAGTACCACAGGGATCAGTACTGGGTTCTCTTCTCTTCTCCCTATTCATAAATAACCTTACACTACAACTCCCCACTCTAAATGTAGTCATGCACACAAATGATATCCTGCTTTTAAATAGTGATAAGGTGGCAGACAATCTTCAGGAAAAAGTTATATGGTAATATTTTTTTGTCATTTGTGCTTGGGTTACTGAAAACAAACAACTGATCAACTCTATTAAAACTAATGCCATGCTCTTCACCACACCAAGCAAACTACCCTTTCTAAATCAAATCTCCCTGAAAGACAATAACAGTAATAATAATTCCATCCTCACAGTCACCAGAAAGAAATACCTAGGACTAACCCCCTTGATCCATCCCTAGACTTTAACTCCAATACAGACATAATCAGCAGTAAAGTGCTAACCCAACTGAAACTTTGTTACAGGATCTCAAATCATCTAAGTCCCTCTATGAGAATCGTCAGTACTAAGAATGTCCTGAGTCCAAATTTGAATATGACCTATAAATTCTATAACAACTCAAAAACAAACCCAAGCTCAGATAAATTTTCAAAACAATCAAAAAACAAGAACCATAAATAAAAAGAATGCTGAGTAAATGTCTTCCAGTGAACCTATGCACTTTTGTCTCACTTTTAAAGCAGCAAAGATTTCAATAGCAAATTCCCACCTTATATCCACCCTACTTTATGCCTCTCCAATATATATCAACCTAAGGCAATGTGATCTAAACAAGCTAGAGACCTGCTACAACAAAATCGCCAAATTCGCCACAGGGGCATTGTGCCGTAGTCACCACTGTCTTTCACTTGCTGAACTGGGCTGGCTTGAACTCCCTCACCTCCTTCAGTGGTATCAACTCTCACTCTCCCACAAACTAGTAAACCATCCACTAAATGTCCCATCCCTCCAGAATCTACTCCAACCCTATTGCACCACCAGACCACTAAGATAAAGCAGCAAAAATCACTTGCAGATCACTAAAGCCAATAACTCTGCTGGTGAAGCACTATTCTCTTGTGCCATAGCCAAATTATGGAACTCACTCCCACCCACAATTACCTCCATACCATCATGCACCCACTTCAAAACTTTACTAAAAGCACAACTAAAAACATGCTGGCTATGCCCTTGCAACTCCCACTCTAATATCATCCACCCCATCCAACCACTACCTTTCTTTCCACTCCACTAACTACCTTGATTATAGCAAGCTCAGATGTTCATAAGCCAGTACTTATTATACAGCACAAACTTCTTCTTCTTGTAACATTTGTTAATGTCTGGTATGCACTTTACAGATAAAGATTCTAGTTGTCTACTGATGTACTATGTTCTTCATCTGTAAATATGTTGTAAGTAATTGCTATGTAAATTGTTATTCACTATGTAATCCAATGTATGTGCTGTCTGTTTATTTTAACTGTGGAACTTTTCTCCCCGGGCCTCCACTGAAAATGGACCTACGTCCAGTCGGACACTCCCGGTCAACAAATTTAAATAAATAAATAAGTTATTAATGACTTCTTCATAACTATATACATTTTTAAAAGGTATCATCCATGAATTCAGTGCATGGGTGCCCATGTTTGCCAAAGAACACTACAAATTACATTTTTTGGCATTTAGCTTAAGGTTATGGCCCCAGTGGAGCAGCGGTTAGAGTTGTCACCTCACAACAAGATGTTCAGTCCTCAGCTAGAGAGTCTTCTGTGTGGAGTCTGCATGTCCTCCTTGCTGCTGAGTGAGTTTTAAAGACATGCAGGTAGGTGCATGTGTGTGCCCTCTGTGAAGGTTGAGCACTGGGCTGGCAACTCAACACCACAAAAACTCCACTGCCAATCAATCTGCGGACCAGTGATCTGCTGTGGCGACCCCTAATGGGAGAAGCCGAAAGATATTGCTTGTCATATACCTTAAGGCATTTGCCCTGGCACCATTTATTTATAGATTATTATTATTTATTTGTACATTATTATTTTTATTTATTTATTTATTGATGTTAGGCCCTCCTGGAGAAACTGGGAGTCAGCTGAATAGTTTATGATAATTCCAATTGCTGGATCCACAAATTTGGTCAGCCACAGTCCTTTAACATCAGCTTTGATGTCAGAGAAGTACCAATCTCTGAGGGACATCATTAGTAACAACTTTTTAATGATACTTTGCCCCCTCCATGGATAGATTGGGTTCTGGCAGTGAGCCAGTTTGCTCCACAGCAGCCAATACAAGGGTTTATATTTACTTGATTAACTTGTCTGTTATGTCAGAATATGGTATGGTATCAGTGAAATTTACCAGGTTGAGGTAAGCAGTTTGCATCAATTTGCCTGCATCCAATGCATCAGTGGCTTGTTCAAAGATGTCCATTAAGTTTAGAAGTCTGAATCTACATTAGTAGATTTAAAGAACCTAACATAATTTGGGTCAAGGGACTGTAGACTCATGAATATCCTTGGCAATAAGTTCTATAGTGATACGCATCATCGATTTACAGATAAGGCTGGTTAGGTGTATAGGGCTATAGTTACCAGGGCCAGTGGTAGCACCTCCCTTATGAAGTGGAATTACTACACCAATCATCAGCCTCAGGTGTAAATCCAGTGGAGAGGCTGAGACTAAATATGTTTAGTAGTGAGTCTATAAGGCTGTGTTAGGTGCTGGCAAGAAAACAACCTGGCACAATGCCTGGAACCATGCAGGTAGTGTTCTTAGCCTTGGAGAGTGCTCTTAGGATTTGGCCCAAGGTAAAATGGAGGTGTAAGCATGCTGACATGGGGGGAAATTAGGAGATGTAAAGATAGAGTTATATTTAACGACTAATATGTTGGCTACATCGCCTGGGGATGAGTATGTATTCTTGTTGTTACATATTAGCTAGATACAACATTGGGTTTTGCTTCAAAGGTTACTGACATAGTTATAAAAGTCCTCATGGTTGTCCTTTACATAGGCAGCAATTTTCAGTTCATATTTATCTTTGGAAGATTTGATTTTGCTTCTAAGTTCTTTCTTTATCTTGTTGAATTCACTTTTAGAGGTCAGAATATTTAGTTTATTCTTACAGACAATGTTTTCCACTTATTATACAGTACACTGAAGTCCCCCCCAGCTGGAAGACTCCCTACATTCTGCACCTATGCTTGCCTGGCATTAGCCTGCTTGTACCACCAGCATGCTGCTAGATGAGCCCCTCCTGCCAACCACACATGCACAGCAAGCATTGGTGGGAGAAATAGCAGTCTCTCTTGTGATATTTGTCTGCACTGAAGGCCCATCATGCCTTCAGAAATGGATTCAATTTAGTCACCTCCCACTCTGACTCCCTGTGGCTTATCCATTACTCTGTGCCATTTCCACATGCTTGGTCTCCCACCTCAGTGAGTTGCCCATTGCCTTTAGTTTGCATAACTTGTGATCTTACCACGGCTGAGATATTCACCACACCTGAACCTTTGAGACTCTCTGAGAGATATGCTGTATGTCAGCAGAGGGAGGTCTTTCTGCAGATGCCTGTCTAAGATGGTTACCGTTAGCTATATAAACAAAGGCACCATGTTGTCCAGTTACAAACCTTCCTCTTAGGCAGTCTTTTCTTCCTCAGTGTTCCTAACTCTGCTAGTAGGTCCTTATCACCTTCAGTCTCTGAGTTCAAGATTGATTGCACACCTGTAGTAACTTGACTATATCCACAAATTCACCCCTTAAATCTTTCCTACTATGATTACTATAATCATGAATATATTCAATACAAATCTTAAAGTGATACAGTATAACTGATGTGATGTAAAATAAATATGCATTCCTTGCTTTCAGACAGGGACATCATTTCCACCTTTTAATAGGTAACCCCATGTACTACAAGCATCTCTGAATACTTTTGACTTATATGACATAATGGCTGCCATATTTTACTCTTCAGCACCATATATCATTAATGGACCTACTTAACATGCAACGTTTCAAATTTTCAAGGTCTTATAGCACACAGCACTAATGTCTGCCAGCCCTTGTTGAGTCCAAAAGGATGTGCGAAAATCCAAAAGTATTTCAGAGGAAGCCAACTCTGTTAGTGTGAAGGAAGAATGCCTTTACTATGTCCCAGGCAAGCAGGTTTCAATTAATGGCCCAGGCAGCTGAAGAGTTGATGAGGGAAAGGAGGAATGATGAGGTTTTGCCTGCTCATCACTCTTCAGAAGAGGCATGGAGATGACATGCTGGTGTTAGGCAGCCTCAGCAAAGCCCAGAGTCATAAAGAGTGGCAAGAGTAGGTGAATGTGCAGGCTTTGAGGCAGTTCACACCTTTGAGGGGGGGGGGCGGTAAGGACTCTCCTAAATAGATGCTCAGACACTTATGCCTAACAGCTCACAATATTCTTCTACAAGATGTCAGCATACAGGGAATTGGACCTCCCAGTACTATGTCAGGCCATTCTTTCTGAGGGGAAATGTTAGCTCCCAATCTCATTCTTCTCCTGCACCCTGTCTTCACCAGTCCATAACAGCTTTGGGGGAGGGGGCATGATTTAAATATTTGAGAGATGTTGTATAAATGTGGTGTCATGGAGAAGAGGGCTCAGGAAAGCTACACTTCCTCAGAAGTCATCATATCCTGGATAACGCCCACATATTTACAAAAAAAGATCTGTAGATAAACCTGTGCATAATGCAGGACATATTACCAGAGTAAGAGATGGACACAGCTGCAGAAATGTCTTCCTTTTCAGGTATGTCTTGAATATTTCAGACAGTCACAGTACAGTGTAGTGCTGTCATACCTGTATATACACACAGCGGATATCTGCTAATATGTATTAGTTGAAGCAGTATGCATATGTGTATTATGAATATGTATAATAGTAGTTTGTAGTCTTTTGTAAATATATCATATTAGTGCTTAGTTTTAAGAGATGATATATTTCTGATCTTGCTTTTGGGTATGTACATTCCCACTAATATAACACTTATACTTCTCTGACTTTGCTGTATGTTGTAATGTGGTTTATGAGAATCAATACTGTAATAAGATATATTAATGAAATGTGATGAAAAATCAGGTAAGTACATAAAACCTACAACCTAACAGTAACACGCAACATATAATAATCGTTTTCTGTTGGAATACAGCTTAGGGATGTAGGCACCATTAATTTGTATATTGACCAAGAGTCTTTGTTGCACAGTTAGAATAAAGTTATTATAATATCATTTGTCTAAGCTTTAACACTACTTCTTTCCAGCTTAGGAATGATAGGAATATGGTAGGATTTGACTGTGTAGCCACCACATTTATAATGCACATTGAAAACATCTTTACTGGCATTGTGGAAGTTGTAAAGCCATTTTTGGGTTGGTACTGTATGTGCTAGCTTGTTATAATTATAAGAATGTTAGATTATTATATGTGTATATAATATACAGAGTAGAACAATATCTATTTTACTTCCCCCTTTAGACATTTATGCACTTTACCAGAAAGATAATTTAACTACTGTTAGTTATGCATAAAGTAACTAAAAAGACCTTTATATATCAAACAACATATAAAAAGAACCTTAGATTAGTAATAAGAGATGCGATTTTTTTTAACTGCATGCAATATTTATTTCAGTTATGGTGGTGTCACTGTATGCATGTATAGTGTGTCCGTGATATGCTATACTTCAACACAGTGGCATTAAAAGTATACTCTAAATATACATCACGGTAGAAATATGTAAACAATTCATGTATAATGCATGTATCTGACAAAGACTCATGGGTAATATGCAAACTATAGGTGAACACACCTCTGTTGCACCTCTGCATCCAAATATAGAAGATCCAAATGGATGCATGAGTTGTGCCATCTTAATAAAAACTTCCTGACAAAACAACTTGAGTTAAAAAGGCAAAAAAGTGACCCATCTAACAGTGAATGAGTACTCCATTTTTCCACAATAAGAAGTACACCTGGAATATTGCACTAGTATGACAAATCTCCTTTAATCACCCAACAAACTCTAACAAATGTGTACAATTATTAACTTTGAAACATTTTGCATACAACCCATAGGAAGAAATAACATTGCACTACCTAAAACATGTTGTAATGCTTTAATATTCATTGCAAATGAGGTTGCTGCACTGCCTGATAAACATAATGCATGCTGAACATGTTTTATATTACCTTTGTATTCCACTGTTGTCTGTGCTTTGTGTAACAAGTTTACTGTTGTGCAGTCATATAAACTTTTCTGCAAGTATGCAACAAGTATCCAAGGAAAATTGGGTAACGTACTGTCCACAATTGTGAATGCTATTTTCCAAGATCATTGCTCATATAACAACATTTTGTTACCATGATAAAGCCTATCATAATATTATGCGATAAGAAGTAATATAGTCCTTCTGATACTGTTCAGGAGAGGTATGTATATGTATTGTTACAGTTTCACAATCTATTACAGTACTAGCATGTATGAGCTACTGCTGACATGCTGTTGCACATTGCAACACACGGTACACTGTTTAATACTGTACACTCATGTGATCATACTCTTCAGACTATAACGTGCTAACAGACAACAACTTTATATATATCAAAGCATGACCATACTCCATGGTACTCTATCTGTGATATTCTAGACATACTAACAAGTCCAGGTTTCTGCAATTACACTTGCTCTGGTGGCAAGTTTTGTATCATATACATATTCCCTTCCAAATTTGTTTTTTTTTTTGTATATTTAAGGAGGTTACATAAGTTGGCCAGACTTTTGTAGGTATATGTCTCCTCTATCAAATGGCAAGTTATTCAGTGTAACTCAGGTGATTAACTCCCCTATGTTGGGGTCACCAACTGAGTGCAAGATGAAAGGGAGCCTGGGAATTATCACTGATGATTACATAGGACAGCTCAAAAAAATGACAGGAGGCCCTACCCCTATGTTCTGGCATTAGTCAGAAATCAATTGTAAGCTATTGGGTATGTCCTGTTTTTAGATGTGTTCCTGCTTCTCTCCAAAAATGACAGAAGTGCACATTTACCTAGTCCAGATGCCATTCATAGTTCTGGCCTTGGCCAAGGCCCAGGTTACAAGGACCACCTACCTCAATCCAGCATATTGTCATTATCCCTTCCATCAAACAGAGGTGGGTAGACATAGCCTCAATAATTCCTTTCTCCTGTCAGGTCCTATAGGTCCTGGACTGCATAAATGAATCCATGTTTTAGTCATTGTCAGGACTTTATATCTCCAAACCTCTTTAGCTGGCTTGTTTTGTCAGCCATGGAAACTTTAGTTTGTATTATTAGATCAGCAAGTTGTTTGTGAATATTGCTAAATCTGGACATTTAACCATAATATAAACAAAGCCAACATACATCGCATTAATGTACTGGATAAAAATCTGTTGTGTCAGTGTTACAATTAATGAGCATACCACACATGGACATTGTTTGTTACACTGCCCTTTTAATTACTCCAGAAACTCTGGAGTACACAAGTGCAATAATATTTGGAATTCCCAAATGAATGTGTACATATTATCAGAATGTAAGCAAAGCCAACATACACTGCATTGTTAATTAAATAAAGTCTGCATTGTCAATATTACTATCTCTTAGCACATCACACAGGAATACTGTTTGCTACTTTGCCCCTTTAATTACAACTGATGACTTTGGATTAGCGTGCTGTAAGGTTTTTTGGAATCCTACCCTTAGTGTTTGGAAGCACTGTGGAGACCTAAAGAAGATAGCTGCTTATCAGGGTATAAAGATAAAAAGTTAGGGAGAGGACCAAGGTAGAAAAAATGTGAAATTTCAACTCTAAGTGAAGTAGTGAGTGTGTGAGCCTTCTGTAGTAAAATGCAGGAGAACGTTATGCAGTGGAAAAGAACCTAAAGGGAGAAAAAAAATGCACAAAAGTAAATAGTAGAGAGGAGAAGGAGAAGAAACATGAGTGAATACCTGGAGAAAGAGAACCTGAACTAGAAGTGTACCAAGCATGTAGAAATGTTATATGTTAAGAATTTAACATGTTTAAAAGATAGTAGTAGAAAGGAGTAGCAATGGAATTTACCTTTTTTTTGGCAAGAAGAGTGAAAAGAAGGGCTATAGAAAGGAAGTGAATGCAAGGATATCTGTGAACAAAGGGACAACTAGGGAAGAGCGCATGTTATAAGCAGATCCTGAGCAGTGCAAAATACAAGAGTGATATAAGGGTCTGGCTGTAAGGCACAGGAAAAAAAATAAAAAGTACACATTACATGTGTTATAAGGAAAAAGCGAGGTGCAGAAAAGGAAAACTGACAGAAAATCAAGAGACAGATACAATGTTATTTTAAGTAAATTAGATGCTATTATGATTGATGTGAGAAACATTCAGGCCATAGAGGAGTATGTTAAAATTGGTGACCTTGAGAACAATAATGTCTCAGGAAACAAAGTAGGAGATGTTGAAGGTACAGGTAAAGAAGCATGAATGTGAATTATTGATAATTAGACACCTGTTAGGCAATGTGAGTTTAAAATTGATAACCTGTAAAACAGATACCAGAAGGACTAAATCAGAACAATAAGCCTAGCAGAAGGAGTGGAAGAATAAGATATTACATGGTTTATGCAAGACTCGGTCACAGGTTTGGCAAAGCTATACAGGGTACACAGAGTCAGAGAACCAAACTATGGGCCAGGTGCCTGAGGCAGGCATATAGCAGTCAAGACACACTACCATCAAATAATAGAGTGAATCCCAACACAGGTAGCATGGAAGAGATGACTGATGATGGAGGGTATTAAAGTGGGAGTACTGGAAGAATTTTCAGCACTGGTGCATCAGCAAAGAATGGAGATATGACCAGTACTGTGGCAGTAAGAATGGAGATATGACCAGTGCTGTGGTAAGAATGGAAATATGCCCAGTGCTGTGGCAGTGTAGGAGGGGATAATAGGCTGCCTAGTGTATCCAGCAATCATAAATTTAAATATCAGGGATGGGATATTGCTGTTATGACAAAAATAATTAATTGAGTTCTATGTGGAAATGATGAGAGGCAAAAACAAATGATGGGAAAAAAATAACCCTGGGTGGAAGAAGAGCACCAGTGGGGTAGCTTTAGAAGTAAGGAGAAGAGTGTGGAGATCTTTAGTGCCACAGCAGCAAACAAACCAACACACAGGACAGAGAGTATCATGGGTGGTGGGAAGAGGAAAGAGAGCTGATAAATATGATCCTTTGGAAGCAGGAAAAGGAGAGGAGCAGGGCTGAGTTGCCACTATGTGCCCTGGTAGAAATTATAAGAGTAGCACAGAGTACCCTTGAAAAATTGGAGGGAGCTAGAGAGAGAGAAGGGAAGGAGAGAATAACTCAAGGACAGACCACCATTACAGACCACTGAAACCAAAATGAGAAGATCACTGTAGAATTGTTCAAAAGGTTATAGAAGTATGGAGTGAACTGAGGAGGAGAAGAAACATGAAGAATCACAAGCATAGGAGTAGAGAAGGAGTTAAGATAGGTGCAGACCTATGTGGATGAGGGGGCACCATTGATAACCAGTTGGCTTATAAAAGGTGTGTCACGATAAGACCCTGCAAGCTGAGCCAGACATGAAAGTGGTGCCATGGAAGTGAAGGACATAAGGGTGGGGGCTAAGTCAAATTGTGATTCATTGTGTCTGTGTTTTGTTCTCTATTTTCTAAGTGCTTATCAGGTACAAAGGAGAGTTGGATGGGAAGAGTCTGAAAAGATGAAGGAAAAGAAGACATTGAACAGATAAAAACAGGAATTGGGAGAGATGCAGTGCAATGAAGGGAAAGAAGATGCAGTGGCAAAACTTTGGACATAAGATTGAGTTAAGTCTTATAAGTTGGTGCAAAAAGAGGAATGGAAATGCTATTATGGGCATAGGCCCAATGGCCAGTCAAAGAAATTTTCTCATAATGACAGCATTTTGATTGATTGATTGATTGATTGACTGATTTGTTTACTTATATAAAATTACTAAACTAATTTTACTACACAGGAGGACATAACCTCTAAACCTGTCGGAGAAATTGATGGACCTATATTGTGGAAAATACAAATATTAATTAAATTACGAATTTAGAAAACAGGCTATAATGGACTTGATTTAAGAATTATGAACTACGTATGTTCAACATAAATTTATTATGACAACATTTTCTTTAAAGAATATATATTGTATTTGAAAGAGTATTAGAATGCAGGTCAGTTAGTGCTTTTGGTAGTCAATTGATATGGTCTGTATTTACTAAGGTGAAGGGAGGGCAGTTAACCAAGTTATTATGAAATGTGTAAACATTTCATTATCAGGTTAAATACAGAGAGCTATTGTGTATCATTTAAAAAATTAAATTAGTAGAAAACCATTTGTAAATTGTGAGATGTATATGACAGAGCTAAATATCAGCAGTATTTGAAATAACCTTTCATTAATAAATCCAAAACAGCAGACCCAAGAATACTACAAACTGAGAACAACACTTCCTGAAGGCAACGCTCGAGTCTGGAAAATCAAACAGCACCACGACACATTTTTAATGGTTTCATTCCATTTTACTTCAGAACTTTATCAGAAAATCACACTGTCTAAGCAGTAACCATTTAAATAGTCCCATCTTAATTAAGCAGCCAATAATATCAAAAATATAATGAATTACAATTAATTACAAAAAAAAGGTAATACATTTACTATTGCCACTTCCTATTCCTATCATACTAGTCCACTTGTTAAAAACATGTCATTGTATACAATAAAATATCTTAAAAGTTTCATCATAGTCTTACAAAATTTTAAACTTTAACATACTTTTAATATTGATGTGCTCATTTAAAGCGGGCTTCTTCTCTGCCCATAATAAAATCTGCAATTTTAATTATCTTGTTTCGAATAATTTATTACACACATTTGTAAAAGGAACACCCTTAATTTGTTCCAACATTGAAAAGTGATACTTCCTGAAACTGTCACATACAATATTATGCTTGCTTAGAGCATTAAACATATTTCTATCTTTAATTGCCTTAATGTGTTCTCTTATTCTAATTTTCAAAGATCAAACAAGGAATGTGGTTTACCTAGCATTATGCTGTACATATCCAGTGTTCTATGTTAGCAAAACGGAAAGGTGTTTAAGAAAGAGAATATATGAATACCTTTATAATAGTTGTAGGCATAATGAAAATAATCCCCTAGATTCAATAAATTAAATGCAAGAACAGTGCTATTCCTGAATAGAGTGAACCATGTCCATTTACCCTTAGCTTTAACAGCAGCGCACCTTACATAGTCATGAAGGCACTCTACTGCTAAGGGTAAATGGACACAAACACAACTGAGTGCAGGGGCCGTGTTTAAGTAATGCATGCACATTTAACATGCCCCCTATACTCAGAAAGTGCCATACAGCACTTTTTAAAAGCATTTTAGTGCCCATGGACACTGAAATCAAATAAAATAGTAAAACAGTGTCCATGGACACTGAAATAGATAGGGGATCAAGAAAGTAATGCAGGGGTGGGAAACAGGTTCTGTCACACACCCCTGCATTGTCAAAGTGCCATACAGCACTTTGCAAGTGCTTGCAGTGTCTGTGGACACTGAAAGCAGGAAGTTTGGATAGGAAACAATGCAGGGGGTGTGTGACAGATACTGTCACACACCCCCTGCATTGTCAAAGTGCTGTACAGCACTTTGCAAGTGCTTTCAGTGTCTGCAGACACTGAAAGCAGATATCCCAATAGGAAGCAATGCAGGGGGTAGGAGGTACTGTCACACACTCCCTGCATCATGAAAGAACCATACGGCCATACCCCTCAACTGTACAGGTTTCCACAGAATGCCCAGATGCCTGCCTCACATACATCTCAACCTTTTAAAGCAAGAAATCTGTACAAAGCCATAAATAATGGGAGGACAAAGGCCCAAAAATAGGGACACATTTTAAATATTGCTCTTACAAACTCTGAAAGTGATAGAATAACAGGTTTTGCATAAGCACAGATTTCCTGAAGGGTATGAAGTCTGAAACCCAAATGTCTGTTATTATGTTCTCGCTTAAACCCCAAGTGATTTGCCAAGGATTTGCTAGAAAACCAAAGTCACACTTTCTAAGTTTGTAAGAGCAATATTTAAAACCTGACCCTATGTGTCCCCTTACAATTTCCCTTACTGTGACTGACAAGGAGTACAGATACATGTAAATTAAGTGAGTTTATTAATTTTATTTTCCCATTCTAAGGTATGTTTAAGTGTTGTAGCTGAGTGGGTTTGCACATTATGGCCCTCTGCTCAGCATTGCTTATACATCCCATAAGAGATAAATAAAAATAACCAACTAAAATCCTAATGTCGAGATAGCGTAGTGGTTAGAGTCCCAACTTTGCATGCAGGCATTCATGGTCCAAGTACCAAAACAGGCACTTAACATTGGAAAGCAGTGTTAAAATTATTATTTTTATTTCAAATTATATAGTAATTGATATTTGTCAACCAGGGTAGTGTAGCTGGTCTAAAATGGAAGTGTGAGTACATATAACATGTGAAATCAATGATGTATACACAAGTGTCCCATACGGAGTAGTCACACCCCATGTAATGTAATGAAAGCACACAGATTGACGTCATGTAAAGTAAATAATATACACTTACTAATATGTCAGTAATGATTAATTAAATCATTATTCTGATATTACCTAAAAATGAAAATTATGCAATGGTTAGCAGTGCTCAGCTATGCCTAACTGCATTGCTTAGCTGGAAATGCTAAGCAACAGTCGGCTCAGCTAAGCGGATTTGCATACTGTTAAGCAGTGCTCAGCAATTACCTCTTTAAGCACTGCTCAAATCAGCTTAGCAGGATTGTGCACTGCTTAGCTGAGCTCAGCATTTTCAAAATGGTCCAATGATAGCAAAGGGCAGAAATATAGCCTTATTTAAATGGTGCAGGTGGGAATAGACCCATAATCTGTTATAGCTTGCTCTGAGTAGGATCTATTTCAGGTGTTGATGAGGGCTCATGCTTTTGGGAGCAGCACTGGGGATTTTGGAGTCCAGAGTCATGGCTGAGATACTTGTAGCAAACCATGATGACAGACTGCTGCAGAGCCAGAACCAGGGCTCACAGTATAAAGCGGAGGTCTGGGACCATCTGGCATGTGATCTCACCAGTGCCACTGGCATCCCCCAAAATGGTGAGCAGGTACGGCATCACTATGCTGACCTAAAGTGGAGCAAGGGGGTGCTCTTGGCCCAATGGATCCAAGACGCTTGTAACAACCATGCTCTAGCAGTTTGTAAGTATCCCAGATATAGCTGTACCATATTCTAGCCTGAGTATGTGATAGACAGATATGCATAATGTTTGTTTTCTCCCCCTACAGCTGCAGCAGAGAAGGCTTGCAATGCTGAAGCCCATGCAGACAGATAGATGAGGCTGCACTGACAGCCTAGTGAGTACAGAGCTACCTTGCAGTATATAGTGAAATAAATAAGAAGGAGTAAATTGTTTACTCTGTTCTGTGTCTAATGATTAAAGAAAAGTTTGCCAGTCTAATAGTCTACAGCATATGCAGTAGTAGAGCACTGTGTCATATAAGTACAATAAAAATCTAAACCGCCAATTGTTGTGTTTATTCTGGCATGTTGTTGTAGAAATAGAATGTGCACACGTTCTGCATAGAAAATATGGCTTTGACAGCATCAATTAACAGAGGTTGTTCTGAGAACCAGTTAGTATGCAAAACAGTAGATTGTGGAGCTGTAAATCAAGATATGCATGAAATATGACATATGTTGTGAACTAAGATCCGAACCCTGAGTACTAATGTCAAATGTATTATAGTGTGTTCCCTGCTGCAGTGCCTTGTGTTAACCTTTGCTTTCTAGCTCGTATAATTTCACAGAATTACTACACAGTACACTAACTATCTGTCATGCATGAATCTCAGAATTACAAGGTCAGACTGTCTAACCCAGAGTATTAGGCCGAAAACAGTTAAACAAAAAGCAGCAGTTTCCCAGTAGCTCACTGTGATGAGAAACAGCCTTGTAGTTAATTTTAGCACACCCAGACATGGCTCAAATCCAGGGTGTGGTACTGAGACAAGTGTGTGTGTGTGTATGTGTGTGTGTGTATATATATATATATATATATATCTGTATATATATATATATATATATATATATATATATATATATATATATATATATCTGTATATATATATATATCTGTATATATATATATATATATATATATACTCAAGAAATCTTGAATATTTGTACAAACAGTCAGTTAGTGGTAACAAATATTTTCTCCACAGGTCTTACAGGTAGTGAAATGTTTGTAGTAGCTGTTTGAAGGGTAGAACAATACACTGTGTACAACTGTCCCACTGTCCAACCCCATGCCTGAAAATGACAGCAGGATAGGTACATACACCATGCCCTCTTCCTGATACATGTCTCTCAAGTGTCATGCTTCATGGCTAGAGGTCACTGCTGCCAATCACCTTGGACAGAGATAGGAATCCAGGTGAACTATGCTAGTAGCATATTCACACATCATTGTGGGGTACCCCTTCTTTGTCAAGTATGTAACCCTGACATGTACAAGCCCCCTCCATTAAAGTAGCCACAGTTCACCCAGTCTGCCCCATACCATTACAGGTAGACAGTCTAACAGGTATGTATGTGCCACAGAAGGTAAGGGCCATAGGTAGATATAAAGTGAGGGCAGACCTGCAGAGTATTGAGCAGTACTGTTGTGAAAAATAGAAGCTGATACAGTTGTTAATGAACTTTTTTCTCTCCCCCCACCTATCATCTGCATCAATAATTATTATTCATATACTACAGGTATGTTGTTCTCAAAACCTATTGTTGGGACATGCGTTCTATTATTGTTCATATATTTTATTGGTTGCATATTAACATACCTTGTTCAAATACCATTACTGGTGGCCTGTTGCTGTTAATGTAACTTGCATGCTGTTAAAATGCTTACTGTTGTTCCATTTATGCATGTGTTCTGTTTGCTATGCAACTGTTTCAAATCTGTTAGTTTTGGGTTAATTGGAACACCCACACATGCTGTTATAACTAATTTTGAATTGTGTTGTTTATGGCTAACCAATATATCTGGGAAAACACAACACCATAGCAAGTGTGGGAAGGCAGATCCCAGCGGATCTGCCTGTCCCGCCTATCTGGCCATGGCACTGGGCCCCAGCACGTCTGGGACACAACTTGGAACATCTTCCTCTGATAGTCCTGCACCAACTTCGGGTGGAACCGCCTCAAGGGATAGGGCTTGTCCCCTCCCAGCCGCGGGCATGAAGAGGAGCCTGTCATCTGCAGAATGTACTGGGGTATGGTGTGCAGCGTCATCCACTCCGAGTTGGGTGTGCAGCTGTGTCAGATGGAGGGCCACCTGGTGCACCTCAAGGGGCAGGCTGCCTCTCTTGTCCAACCCCTAAAACAGCTAACTTCGGGGCTGTGAAGGCGCAGTGGTGACTGCCCATAGGTGGGGACCACAGTCCCACTGTATCCATTTGGGGGCTCATGGGCCTGTGATTCCCAACCACCCTCCCCGTCCAAGGTGTTTACCCTCCTCATGTGTCATACACAGCCCCTGTCTGCTGTCTTGTGTGTCTTATCTGCAAATGCTACCTATCCTACTCAACCTACCTCACCAAACATACCTGCAGCCCTTCCCCAATATCCCACTCTCACTTAAAAAAAAGGGCATTTGTCCCACAAAAAAATCATTGCCCCATACATAGCTCTACATTTCACCCCCATGTACAGTGAAAGTAATCAATCTACCCACAAATTATTCTACAAATGTCTCTCGCCAACACCCCTCCCTGTGGGGTGTGAGGATGTTGCTGCAGAAGAAATGTAGAGCTATGGTCCTTTCCTACACCCATTCTGCACATCCCTAGCTGGTTTTCCTAATGTTTTACCCCCTGCTTGCCCCCATTTCACCACTTTCCTATCACCCTTTTTTCTTTTCTTTAATTAAAGTTAGCACAGGTGTAAGCGAGAGTAAGCAGTGCTAAGTGAAGCTAAGAGGACGTAACCATCTGTTAGCATCACATAGCTTCACACAAAACCATGCAAACCTGCTTACAGTTGCTTAAAAGTGGCTTAATCACTCTGTCTCCATCAGCCCTTGATCTGCCCAGCAACAAAATAATCAGCGCTGCCAAGTATCAAACCCAGAATGCTGTGCACTACAACCAGAGCAACGTACCACTACACCATTTGAGCTGTAAAGCTCTGTAATGCTTTTACAAACATATCATGCATTATTACTATATCACACTGAAAAAACACTGTGGAACCAAGAACCAGCCGCTCGAACCGTAATAATGAATAAAAACTTTTTTTATTTTAAAAACAATATAAAAGGTTAAGCGCTTTCATCTAGAATAATAAACTTCATCAGAACACATAAAACACAGTAATGGCAATTTAAATAAGATGTTCCAACCAATGGCATTCGCACTTTTGCATTCAGACAACCCCCTATTACATCATTTCCACCTGTTAAAAAGGGTTAATGTTGAAACCCTCACATAAATCACATCTTTGCTTCTGTTATTGGTTTAATGGAAATATTATAGTTTATACCTGGTGCAGTAGTGGCATTTAACAAAATCTGCCATCTCACTTCCTTCTCATTTAATAAAGTCTTTATGTCCCCCCCCCCACTGTGATGTGGGAGTAGCACTTCCAATATACCAAACTTAAACATGTTACAATCAGAATTGTCTCTGGTATGCCTATATAAGGCATTATTAACATCCTCTTTTTTGATGGCAAATAAATGATCATATATCCTATCCTTTAGACGTTGTCCAGTTTTGCCCACATAGACTCCAGGACAATTCATGTACAAAGCAAGGTATATAACATTCCTAGTTTGACCATTGCCTTTGGCAAAAGTTATTATAGTTTGACTCCTATTACCTACACGCTTTGTAGATTCTTCCAATATGGCACAGCATTGATTACATCTGCCACATTTACTAGTGCCAGATTTCTGAGGTCTGGTATGCATGTAGCCTTTATATAACTTATTTTTCATGTTGCATCCTATTTTGTGAACAAATTTAGGATGTTCCCCCACCACCTCAAATAATTTTGGATCACATTTTAGAATACTCCAGTTGTTACTAATAATATTCTTTACGTCTACCGTGTTTTTCCCATAAGGTAGGACACACGCTTTATTATACTCATTAGTTTTTATCTCACTCCCCTTATCCATACCAATACTGGCCTCCACTCCCAAAAGTGGCTTATATTTTTCCCCCATTCACTGCTTACATATGTTACAACATCATCAACCACTGAACTGGGGTAACCACGTTCCTTAATAATGTTCCTATATACATTAATTCCCGTACCATTTCATTATGCTCTGAAGTCATCTGGGCTGCTCTTATGCATTGCCCTTTTACTATATTTTTCTTTTGAATATTGGGATGACAGCTGCTATATTCCAAATAGGAATTACTGAAAGTTTCTTTTCTAAAGATTTTAGATTTAAAGCCAGTACTGGTATGAGAAATATATGTATCCAAACAGGAAATACTTTTATTGTTAACATGATAGATAAATTTGAGAAAGGAGCTAGATGTATGCAGATATCCTACAAAATCTTCCATCATACTTACACTAAAAATCAAATATGGCAAAGGTAACTTTTTTATTTATAATTATACCACACTAACACTCCAAGAAGAACATTTTGCTTTATTTAGTAAGGGGATCAAATTTGTACCTAATAAAAAATTTAATGTGGTGGATAACATTATTGAATTCAAATTATTTCTACGTAAATTGAATTTAGGCATATATTTTAAAGAAGTAGGTAAGAAGAAATGTGAACTACAGTTGAAAAAAAGAAGCTCATTTACTCCCCCACTTAACCCTTTATTGGCAAGCTTTGAGAAAGTGGTTGTTGATGAAATATATAAATTATCAGAGCATACTAAACAACAGAAAATGAAATATAATCTTAGTAAAAAGGAAAATGATTTACTAAATGAATTGAGTGCAAACAATAATATTAGAATTTTACAACCAGATAAAGGGGGAGGGTAGTGTTAGTTGACAACAATGACTACTTAAATGCCATCCACACCATCCTACAGGATTCTGATATTTATGAGATATCATCCATCAATGAGATACACATTGTCTATCAACTCATAGATTCACTATTAGAAGAATATTTATTAGACAATAGAATAGAGATGGACTTAAACAATTTTTTGAAGGTAGATCATTCATTATTGGCCACTATTATGGGTATTCCCAAGATCCATAAGAATATTTTGAATCCACCATATAGGCCTATTATCTCAGGAAGCAAATCCAAGACCTTCCCCTTTGGGAAGGTAGTAGACACTTGGCTAAAACCTAGTTATGCTAAGAGGAAGTACATAGTAAAGGATTCCTGGGACTTTTTAAGTAGGTTAACAGCTAACTTATGGAAGGAGAATTTAATTTTTGTTACCATAGATGTGGTCAGTCTATTTACATGCATCCCAAGGGATGAAGGGATCGATAGGTTTATTAATAGCATCAGGAAATGTGCCAACTTGGATTGGGATAGAACTTTACTTATCAGTGAATTCATGAGCATCGTACTTGACTATGATTTTATATATTTTGAGGGGGAATATTACAGGCAGAACAAAGGTGTGGTGATGGGAACAGCCAGTGCCCCGATGTACGCCAACCTAGTTCTTTTGGATTGGGAAGAGCAAGTCATATTAAAAAGTAGTTGGATGAAATATATTAAATGTTATATTAGATTTTTAGATGATGTGTTTATATTATGGGATGGTAGTGAAAGATTGGTGGAAGATTTTGTAGGATATCTGCATACATCTAGCTCCTTTCTCAAATTTACCTATCATGTTAACAATAAAGGTATTTCCTATTTGGATACATATATTTCTCATACCAGTACTGGTTTTAAATCTAAAATCTTTAGAAAAGAATCTTTCAGTAATTCCTATTTGGAATATAGCAGTTGTCATCCCAATATTCAAAAGAAAAATATAGTAAAAGGGCAAAGCATAAGAGCTGCCCGGATGACTTCAGAGCATAATGAAATGGTAACGGAATTAATGTATATAGGAACATTATTTAAGGAACATGGTTACCCCAGTTCAGTGGTTGATGATGTTGTAACATATGTAAGCAGTGAATGGGGGGAAAAATATAAGCCACTTTTGGGAGTGGAGGCCAGTATTGATATGGATAAGGGGAGTGAGATAAAAACTAATGAGTATAATAAAGCGTGTGTCCTACCCTATGGGAAAAACATGGTAGACGTAAAGAATATTATTAGCAACAACTGGAGTATTCTAAAATGGGATCCAAAATTATTTGAAGTGGTTGGGGAACATCCTAAATTTGTTCACAAAATAGGATGCAACATGAAAAATAAGTTATATAAAGGTTACATGCATACCAGAACTCAGAAATCTGGCACTAGTAAATGTGGCAGATGTAATCAATGCTGTGCCATATTGGAAGAATCTACAAAGCATGTAGGTAATATGAGTCAAACTATAATAACTTTTGCCAAAGGCAATTGTCAAACGAGGAACGTTATATACCTTGATTTGTGTATGAATTGTCCTGGATTCTATGTGGGCAAAACTGGACAACGTCTAGAGGATAGGATATATGATCATTTATATGCCATCAAAAAAGAGGATGTTAATAATGCCTTATATAGGCATACCAGAGACAATTCTGATTGTAACATGTTTAAGTTTGGTATATTGGAAGTGCTACTCCCACATCACAGAGGGGGGAACATAAAGACTTTATTAAATGAGAAGGAAGTGAGATTGCAGATTTAGTTAAATGCCACTACTGCACCAGGTATAAATGACAATATTTCCATTAAACCAATAATAGAAGCCAAGATGTGATTTATGTGAGGGTTTCAACATTAACCCTTTTTAACAGGTGGAAATAATGTAATAGGGGGTTGTCTGAATGCAAAAGTGTGAATGCCATTGGTTGGAACATCTTATTTAAATTGCCATTACTGTGTTTTATGTGTTCTGATAAAGTCTAGTATTCTAGATGAAAGCGCTTAACTTTTTATATTGTTTTTAAAATAAAAAAAGTTTTTATTCATTATTACGGTTCGAGCGGCTGGTTCTTGGTTCCCAGTGGTTTTTCAGTGTGATATAGTAATTGTTGCAACTATGTGGTTCTAGTTTTCATATCATGCATTATGGTCATTTAACATTAGTGAAAAAAAGTCATCACTACCAAGTCTTTAACCCAGGACCTTGTACACTACAATCACAGCAACATACTTTGACACCCTTTGAGATGTAAGAAATTGTAATATTTTTACAAACATGTCATGCACTACAGTCATTTCACATAAGGGAAGAATATATATCCATATATATGTATATATAAATACAAATATATATATATATATATATATATGGGTTCCTATTGGAACATTGAATATTGAATCGTTTGAATCACTAAAGGTCGACCTTTAATGATGGAATGATTCAATATTTGAATGTTCATAAAAAAGTATAAAAAAAAAAAAAGAAAAACAAAAGGGTGTAGGCAGGGGGCAAGCACTCCTCCACCACCCCATGTGGGGGGATGTG
>NC_056731.1:516271976-516289476 GCF_019279795.1 Protopterus annectens
ACAAACATTTACACACAACACTGCTACACAATCTTGGCAGTCTGTTAACAATGGCAAGACATACATAACTCTCAACTGTACAGATTTCTACAAAATGTCCAGGGTGTGGGACCATATTTATGGCCACTGCTGCATACCACTTCCAGGAGTCTGCTAAGTCACTGGGATGATATCAGGAGTGTAGTCACGAAATAATGATATACCATACCTTTGAACATCTTACTGCAAGACATTTGGACAAAGTATGACATACTTGGGGGACAGGGGGCCAAAAAGAGAGACATATCTCACATAATGGTGTTACAAACGGAAACAGTTGCTGCTTTTACAGAGTTTCCTGTAACATAACATCCCTGAAGGATATGATGTCTGAAATACTGATGTATGTCAACATTTACTGACTACAATCCTCACATTATCCTACTGATTTCTCAAAAGCAGAAATTGTCTGAGGAACAGACCAAACATAACAGTCAAATCTCTGGGCAGTCTGTGGACATCTGGACAGTTGAGAGGTATGTTAGAGACATATCACTGTCAGATGTCAAGTCATGCAAAAAATGCATGTCCAGACAAACCCTGTTAATCTAGAAATCCTCTATGTGTATAACAGCAATACTTACTTACAATCTGTACCCAATTTTGGGGCTTTGTCCCCCATGTTGATGGGCTGTCTCCGCATGTCTTGTTCTGAGAGGTATTTATACCTACTGTCTATGAAGCTGTGACTGCCACACCTCCATAATGTCCTCCACACAGGCAAGGAAAAAGGGCAAGGCCCACACGAAGGACTTAATTATAGCACAGTGTTGCTATGGCTCTGGATGCAAGTAGCAAGTGGGAGACACGGACTGGTGTACAGGGAATCACCTGCTCATGAGCATTAACTGGAAAAGGCAAGCTGCTGCCTATGCAACACAGGTCTGAATCCATCAACACAAAAACAGGCTGTGACTACACAAATCTAACCATTTGCATTATTCTGAGGAAACTCTTCAGCACTATTACAGGAATGTTAATATCAGAGCTTTGGCCGGCTAACATCTACTTGAAATCAGCTGGATGTATAAGTGAATTTAAGTACACCTTTATCTGCTCTTTTGCATATAGTACTGCATTTAATTTATTTATTTGTGTTTTTCACTGAATATTAACTCAACTGAAGGTGTGGCTGTTCCTCTACAGACTACTTTTTAGAATTTCTGTGTAGCCATTGATAGCCGTGGGGGTAGTTTCAGCTCATCACTGACATCCTGTCTTGCCTTATATAAGGGGTACATTTTGAGTTATCTCTGCTTAATATCAGAGCTTTGGCCGGCTAACATATACCTGAAATCAGCTGGATGTATAAGTGAATTTAAGTACACCTTTATCTGCTCTTTTGCATATAGTACTGTATTTAATTTATTTATTTGTGTTTTTCACTGAATATTAACTCAACTGAAGTTGTGGCTGTCTCTCTACAGAGTACTTTTTATAATTTCTGTGTAGCCATTGATAGCAGTGGGGGTAGTTTCAGCTCATCACTGACATCCTGTCTTGCCTTATATAAGTGGTACATTTTGAGTTATCTCTGCTTAATATCAGAGCTTTGGCCGGCTAACATCTACCTGAAATCAGTTGGATGTATACGTGAATTTAAGTACACCTTTATCTGCTCTTTTGCATATAGTACTGTATTTAATTTATTTATTTGTGTTTTTCACTGAATATTAACTCAACTGAAGTTATGGCTGTCTCTCTACAGAGTACTTTTTATAATTTCTGTGTAGCCATTGATAGCAGTGGGGGTAGTTTCAGCTCATCACTGACATCCTGTCTTGCCTTATATAAGTGGTACATTTTGAGTTATCTCTGCTTAATATCAGAGCTTTGGCCGGCTAACATCTACCTCAAATCAGCTGGATGTATAAGTGAATTTAAGTACACCTTTATCTGCTCTTTTGCATATAGTACTGTATTTAAATTATTTGTGTTTTTCACTGAATATTAACTCAACTGAAGTTGTGCCTGTTTCTCTACAGTTAGTTCCCAACCCACCTCCCTGTTCTTGTTGTAGTAATAATGTTGGTGGCTTTGAAATTGCCCACCCCTCTTGTAGATTTGTATTTGGATACTCCTTCTGGACTCATCTCATTTGCTCACTCAACTGATTGCAGTGAGATCATATTCTGATTTCAGGCATTCCTACTGTGTACAAAGAGAGCATTTGGGAAGGACAACCCCTGTAGCCTCTTAATCCTGCTCTGTTGCTTCCCTCAAAAAAAAAAAAAAAAAAATATATATATATATATATATATATATATATATATATATATATATATATATATATATATATATATATTATTCATCTACTCTTACTGTAGCTGTCTTAGTAGCTCTTCTGCGTGCTGTTATCTGTTCAGTCACTCTTACTCTGCACTTATTACTTCTTGCTAATAGCCTTCTAATTTACTGCCTTCTACACTTGTTTTTTAGTCATTTGTTAATTTAATTGCATTTATTTGAACTGTATTTGCCTTAGTGTTGCTACACGCTCAGGTGTGCTGGCCTGCACTACAATTTGAATTGTATTTACTGCTGTTTTAGCTGCTTTTCTGTAACAAAAACAAATTCTAAGCTTGTTTCCTGCCTTTCCTATAACTAATCAAGTCCAGATACAGACTTGCTGTATCCAGGACTGTTGGTAAGCTTCTGAGCCTCCCAAGCCTTTTTGTGTTGGAGGGAAGCTTTCTAGCTTATCAGTTGGAGTGGTAAGCTCTAGGTAGCCTATCTAGCATGGGAAGAGTGGGTTTTGGCCCTGAAATTGTAGTTCATTGGCCGTTTGAGCAGTTTTTCCATCTCTTTCCACTTTCTGGTTAAAAGCCCGTTTTTCATTTGGTCCCTGTCTTTCCTATAACTAGTGTTATCCAGGTACAGATTTGCTGTATCCAGGACTGTTGGTAAGCTTCTGAGCCCCCCCCCCTAAGCCCTTCTGTGATGGAGAGAAGCCTTCTAGCTTATCAGTGGGAGTGGTAAGCACTAGGTAACCTATCTATCACAGGAGGAGTGGTTTCTGGCCCAGAAATTATAGTTTATTGGCCGTTTGAAAGCTTTTCCATCTCTTTCAACCTTCTGATTTAAAAGTGTGTGTTTGAGCTTGTTTCCTGCCTTTCCTGTTACTAGTCTAGTCCAGGTACAGATTTGCTGTATCTAGGACTCTTTGTAAGCTTCTGAGCACCCCAAGTCTTTTCGTGTTGGAGGGAAGCCTTCTAACTTATCAGTGGGAGTGGTAAGCATCAGGTAGCCTATCTACCACAAGAGGAGTGGTCCCTGGCCCAGAAATTGTAGCTATTGGCTGTTTGAGAAGTTTGTTTCCATCTCTTTCAACATTCTGGCTTGAAAGCCGCACTTGTGCCTGTTTCCCACCTTTCCTATAACTAGCCTAGTCCGGTTACAGAGTTGCTGTTTCCAGGATTGTTAGTAAGCTTCTGAGCCCCCAAGCCTTTCTGTGTTGGTGGAAAGCCTTCTAGCTTATCAGTGGGAGTGGTAAGCACTAGTTAGCCTATCCTCCATGGGAAGAGTGAGTTTTGGCCCAGAAATTGTAGTTTATTTGGCCGTTTGGGCAGTTTTCCATCTCTTTCAACTTGCTGGCTTTAAAGCCTACATTTGTACTTGTTCCCCACCTTTCCTGTAACTAGTCTAGGTACAGATTTGCTGTATTCCAGGACTTTTTGCAAGCTTCTGAGCCCCCCCAAGCCTATCTGTGTTGGAGGGAAGCCTTCTAGCTTATCAGTGGGAGTGGTAAGCATTAGGTAGCCTATCTACCACAAGAGGAGTGGTTCCTGGCCCAGAAATTGTAGCTATTGGCCGTTTGGGCAGTTTTTTCCATCTCTTTCAATGTTCTGGTTTAAAAGCTGCACTTGCGCTTGTTTCCCACCTTTCCTGTAACTAGCCTAGTCCAGATACAGAGTTGCTGTATCCAGGACTGTTGGTAAACTTCTGAGCCCCGCAAGCCTTTCTGTGTTGGAGGAAAGCCTTCTAGCTTATCAGTGGGAGTGTTAAGCACTAGGTAGCTTGTCTACCATGAGAGGAGAGGTTCTTGGCCCAGAAATTGTAGTTTATTGACCATTTAGACAGTTTGTCCATCTCTTTCAACTTTCTGGTTTAAAAGACCACATCTGCACTTGTTTCCCATCTTTCTTGTAACTAACCTACTGGGTAGCACTAGAAAGCCTTAGACTGATACAAGCCTTCTAGCTTAGGAGAGAGACTTTGGAGTGATTAAGTACCAGTTTTCTGTACTTTCTTGCTGTACTTAACTGTTTTCCGCCTAAACACAGATTTTTCCAGCATTTATTGTGATTTAAAAGCTTGTTTTTTTCACATATTGCACTTATTTGACTACCTGCTCTTTTAAAAAGTTGTTTTTTGTTTAAATAATTTATTTAACTGTTGTAGGCTACACACTAAAGTGCAATAGTCTTTTCTGATCGTTTGTAGTCATTTAAAGCTGTTTTAAGTGTATTGTTTACTGTTTTTGCCTTATCTTTTCAAAAAAAAAAAAAAAAAAAAAAATTCCTTGTTTCCCACCTTTCCAAGCTAGTATAGTCCAGTTTTCAGGCTAGTGCTGAATTCAGGGCTGTGATACTAGTTTCTAAGTTGACCATACCTTACTTGGATAGAAGTAAAATGCACAAAAGCAGTCCGGACAAGCACCGTAAAGCCCAAAAAAAATGTTAAAGTCCTTATTGTGAAGGCTGTTTGCAATACAAGCTGTAACACTGAAATTGAAATCCAACAGTTGGAAACCATAAAACATTGATACCTTTGTCTTACTTCACTTTTCACTTCATTTTATTTTACTTTAATAGTAATTTGTAGTAACATATATTTTCCACCACTGTTAAGATTTATACTTAGCAAGGCTTCCAACTGCAGTTGCAGGTAGTGATTTCACTAGATACTTTTTTACAAACACTTTTCTATAAACATTTTTTATATGCAGAACTGTTATGCATTGTTTTTAGACTGCTTTTATTGTGTATATATTTCTTACACACTTTCATGCTTTTAATGCACATTTGCTTGGTGTATGAATGTAACAAACTGCTGATGCATCAATGTTTTATGGTTTCCAACTGTTTTAAAAGTATGAAACTACATACTTTTGAGAATGCTCCTAAACAGAGCTTTCATTCCCTGAATTTACTTTTGCAAGAAATGCTGCTAACACGCCTTCATTGTGATTGCATTACTAATTAAGGCGTGGGTGTGTTGCATAAAAACTTGACTCTGACACTGCATTTTACTTTTGCCTCTGATGAAGCTGTAGTTTTAACCACAGCGAAAACGCTTGTTTTAACAATAAAGTGCATTAAGGTTTAAGTTTTTTTCGACTTCAGTGTGGCTTTATACGTGCAAGTGGATTTCAATTTCAGTGTTACAGCTTATATTGCAAACAGCCTTCACAATAAGGACTTTAACATTTTTTGGGGGCTTTACGGTGCTTGTCCGGACTGCTTTTGTGCATTTTACTGGTTTCCGTTTGTCTGCTTTACTTGGATAGAAGGACGTTTCTCTGTTCACCTGTGAGAGAGTGGAGCTTTGAGCAACCTAGCTGGCCCTGAAGTAGTGGTTCCAGCCCAGAAGTTAGTAGTTTATTGGCCATTTTGGGCTAATTTCTATCTCTTTCATTTCCCTACTATAAAAAACGCATTTGCATGGTTTTGCGCACCGGGCAGTGCTGGTTAGCTATGGTTAAATTATTCCCGGCTCCACTAAATCTCCTCTTCAGTTTTTCCCTTGAAACTAGTCTAACTCTCAACCTAAGCACTCAAAAAGCATCTTACAGCCCAGCACTTGCTCAGACCTAATAGCAAGCATTAATATACCCTGACACTGATTGCCTAGCATGGCAAGCTCTTTATTCACCCCTCACCAACCAAGTGACTAAGCAGCTCACCCTACTGTTCAGGCATGACCAAAGGGCAACTTCAGGTGCACTCTCCAGTCCAGCTGGTGAATCTGGGTATCCTGGGGCAATGTTACAACTGCCTCATGTACAAAGACAACCCTCTCCTCCTATCACAAAACACTAACATATGCGAGAGATACAATTATACAGCCAAACTGGAAGCTAAGCTGTCTCCATCCAAGACTGTAACAGACAGTCAAGAGGAGAAGGTTAACAGCTGCACCACAACTCCAGCCACACACAGACCTACTAAAACAGCACTGGCAAAAAATACACATAAAAACACAAAATCATACTTGGAGGCTCTAAATAAAAACCTGCAAATGCATCAGAGACCTCCAAAGCAGACACCCAAACAACCTGCACTTCCTGTCACAAACTAGACAACACATAAAAACACAAAATCAGTGTACCGCACAATCACAGCCCTTAAGGCGAAATAACATACCTAACACACTAGTAATAGGTGACTCTATAGTCAGGCACACTGATGTCCCACTCACTAGGCTGGACAAGCAGAAAGTTACTGTTAGCTGCCTGTCAGGAGCCAGAATCCGCCACATAACACAAGCACTCAGGTCACTCCAGAACAAGTACAAATATGACTCTGTCATTGTTCATGTTGGTGTGAATGACCTGAGACGTACCTCCCTGGACTACATGAAAAGAGACATGGAAGAGCTCTCTGATCATGTAGCCCAGGCTGGTATGTCCCTGACCCTGAGTAGCATCCTGCCCTCACCAAGAATGATACTTCAGTATAAAGAAAAAATGATCAGTTTCAACAATTGGCTAAGCTTCTGGTGTCATTAAAAGGGGATCCAGTGTCTGTCAGCCTGGGACGACATGCTCGACAAGCCGTGTTGCTTCGCAAGAGACGGTTTGCACTTGTCACCCCTAGGCTTTCGAGTACTGGCCAAGGCTCTTGCTGCCCCCATAGTGCCTTTTTTAGGCAAGGCACAAAAGTCAAACCCACCTCTGTAAACAGCACAATTAACAAAAACCTGAGGGTTATGCTACTCAACGCAAAGAGTTTAAATCTCAAAATGCACACGCTCAAAGCACTTCTCGGTATGGAGAATGTCGACATCTGTGCAGTAACTGAAACCTGGTTCAAGGCTCCAGAGAGCACCCCAGCACTACCAGGCTACAACTCATACCACAAGTTTCAGCCACAGAACATGGACCAAAGCACAAAAGGAGGTGGTGTATCCATATTCATCAAGGATATCTACACCTCTAGGTTAGTGGCGCAGCATGATACCTCTGAGATCATCCATGTGCAACTAACATCGGGCAAATCTGCAATGCAAATTGTGGCCTGCTACAGATCACCCTCCATGACCCAGGACCACCACTCCACCTTTCTGGAGACACTGGAAAACATGAAGGTCCTACCAAACACCCTGATATTGGGCGATTTCAATTACCCTACCATTCACTGGGAAAACTACTCGAGTACAAATTCCAAGGCCCAGCGCTTCCTGGAATTCATCAACTCAAACATCCTGGATCAGCTGGTAAACTCTCCTACCGGAGGTGAAAACATATTGGACCTGGTCATCACCAACATGGGCAACAGGTGTTCCACACCGGCGGTCAACCCGTCACTGGTTAGATCAGACCATAAACTAATCACTCTGGATGTCCACACCCCACCACCACCCCCAACTAAGGAAACCACTGTAAAAAACTTTTCTAAAGCAAACTTTACCTTACTTAAGATAGAAGTGGTACGTTTCACAGCCCCCATGCTAAAGGATAACACTGCCCAAGATGCAGAAACCTTTACAAATGCACTCTATGAGCACCTACAAGGATGCATGGATCGTGCCATCCCTACCAAAACCAAGACTCACTCCTCTAAGAGAAGGAAACCAGTTTGGTGGACCTCTGCAATAAACAGGCTATACAACAGAAGGAGGAAACTAGTTCAGAAAAAAGCAAATCCCAAGAAGGAAAGACATCCCTGATCAGTATCAGTAAGAAACTGAGGTCCCTCATGAAATCATCCAAGGCTAACTTTGACAGAAAAATAGCCAAGGATTCAAAAGATAACCACAAAGCCTTCTTTAGCTATGTTAAGAATCTAAGTGACAACTCGCAGATATGCACTGAACTAGTGCAAAATAGCACAAAATATACTGAACCTACTGATATTGCCAACATCCTAGCAGATAGATTCAGTGCAAACTTCACCCCCCTCTCACCTCCAAAAGGGCCCACAACAGTACTGGAAAAGTGTAGTGTCCCACAAATCACAGACGCACAGATGAAATAAATGGGACCAGATGGTGTCCCAGGCTGCATCTTGCACGAACTACAGAACGAACTAACCCCCCACCTAAACACACTGTTCAACCTCAGCCTCTCCACAGGCTATGTGCCCATAGAATGGTGCACAGCAACGGTTATTCCTCTCCACAAAGGAGGGGCCACAACTGACCCTGGTAACTATCGCCCCATAAGTCTGACTAGCCTGGTCTGCAAGACTATGGAGCGCATCATCATGGAACTCATTAACAAAGACAATGGGAACCTCCAAACACTTGACCTGATCCAGTTCAGCTTTGTTAAGGGCAGATCATGCCTACTAAACCTGGTTGACTTCTTCGAGACAGTCACCAAGGCCATAGATGAGGGAAAGGTGGTTCACACAGCCTACCTTGACCTTGCCAAGGCTTTTGACACCATTCCCCACTTGGGTATTACAGAAAAGCTCACCAGCCTGGACACAAACCCCTACATCACGAGATGGGTTGCCAACTGGCTTACAGACAGAACTCACACAGTAAGAATAGTGGGCCCCAGGTCTGGCTCTAAACCAGTCACAAGTGGTGTCCCACAAGGCTCGATCCTGGGACCCCTACTGTTCGGCATATACTGCTCAGAAGTACAGGCAAACACAGGAAGACTATGGCTAACCAAGTTCGCTGATGACTGCAAACTGGGAGCCATAATTGACTCTCCGACTGACACAGACATCCTCCAAAAGGGCCTTACTGAGACGGACACCTGGTGTCAAAGTCATGGCCTCAAGCTAAATGCCAAAAAATGCATAGTCATCCCATTTGGGAAAAACAAAACGCCCACGAATTACCACATAGGTGGCAGCCCCCTTAATACAGAAGAGGTAATAAGAGATCTGGAGACCCAGGTAGATAGTAATCTCTCCTTTGACAATCATATTGCCAAAGTAGTTAGGAAATCCTTCTATGTGGCCCATCTAATTACTAAAGGGTTTGCATCTAGAAATAAAGAGGTTATAGTGCCCCTCTACTCGTCACTCATTAGACCCATCATAGAGTACAATGCCCCATTTGGGATGTACCCCACAAGACACTTCCAACAGCTGGAAAGACCACAAAAGTATCTCACCAAGAGGATTACTGGTCTCAAATATGTTCTATGCAGCCCGACTGAAAAAACTCTGGCTGTACTCAATGGCATATCGCTTACTCAGAGGTGATCTCTGCCTGACTTACAAAGCCATGTCCAACACAGAATTGATGGACATGCTCCACCTAAAGAAATCCAAGTCACTGCGAGCCACGCATTCTAGTGAGCTAAAGCTCACCACAACAATAAATAGAACATGCTGGAGAGCTAGATTCCTGTCACAGAGACTCCCCATGCTTTGGAACAAAATTCCAAATTACATCAGGCAAAGCCCCTCACTAACACGCTTCAAGAGAAACCTTGAGGAGTGGATGGGTAATAGAAAATACACCCCTGGGATCACTTCATTGGCTCTGCTTGACAGAGGATCAGTTAATTAATCAATGGGGCGGAGAAAGTTGACACACTCTGGCTAGGCTTATAAATGCCCTTGGGCAGATAGCCTAGTACCTACCTATGAACCTATGAACCTATGACCCTAATAATGTGAAATAGGAAGTTAAACACTAGGTCACAACAAGACCTGCTGGACTCACATGCTGCTGTCTGGCACCTATGGCCATTCCTGCTTACCCTGTCTGCAGTGACATGGATCACATCTCTGGCCCCTGAGTCACCTCAGCAAAGGTCAGCTCATGTATGACTAGTACTGGAGTGTCTGTTGTCCAATACTGAGTGTGACACTGCTAGGCCAGCTACCTGGGATGTTGTAAATATTCATATGTCACCTGTGGATGCTACTATGATGCATATGCTTGTCTTACAAATGTAAGAGACCTATATAGGGTATGTGCATTGTACACAATAGGCACAGAAGTAAGTGTTGAACTGTATGTTGTATACTGAGCCCATACCTGACAACTGTCCAGAGTTTTGCAGACTGACCACATGTCTGCCATATATTTGTAGTCAACACCTCACACAGTTGTGTAATGTCTGGCACATCACTGGCAACCCACTAAAGACTGAAGTCATAACATCATAGCACACATTTGATTGTCAGATGTCATATCCTGCGGAGTAGACCTGTGAATGCAGGCACAATCTTTGCTGGCAACTAAGTGTGTTTCAGCTAGATTCATAAAGTGACACTATTTTCCAGCCTTTGCCCACCAGTGATGTATGCCTTTGTGTAGATGTCTTGTTCTAACAGAAGCTAGGTGTCTTAGCATGAAACCCATGTCAAAGCAAGCATGCCTTCTCCTGTAGGATGCCATTTGTGCAGTCACTGACACCTGCTTTGCAGCTGTGGAGAGCACACTAACCTTGCCAGGTTACTCATCCCATCATACATATAGACCCCAAATGGAGGGCTGCAAACCCACAGTAGGTGGAGTGTTAAGCATTACCATACACACCTTTAGGTTGACCAAACAGTATGATGCATGGGAGACATCCTGAGTGCAGTTAACAGTTGACAAAACACCTACTCAAATCATACATAGTTACAGGCCTCCAACCATGAATATGGACACCCACCACACTTATTAGAACTTGCTGGAATCTGTTAGGATTTAATCATCTGCCCTGCTCCTGGGTGACTTCAACTACCCATCCATAGTGTGCATGACATATGCCACCTGAACACGAATGCACAGAGATCCCTCAGCTTTGGCAATGGCAATGCAGTGGATCAGCCAGACAACAGTCCTGTGACAGGTGGAAATATCCTGTACCTGGTCCTGACCAACATGAGGAACCACTGTAGCACTCCTACAGTGTCATCCTCCTTGGTAAGATCTGACCACATAGCCATTATGGTTCATGTCACCATCTCCCCTGCCCCTCCCAGCTTGTCAGAGTCAAACAAAATAAACTTTACACAAATGACTATAAATCTCCTCAGAGCAGGTAGAAGTAGCTTTACAGCCAATGTCCCATCAGTTGGAACTAGCAGTAGTGTCCAAGCCCACACCACAATACTATTTGAGCACCTACATAGCTGCATGGACTCAGCAATACCTGACAGGACAGCATCATTTCCCTCAAGGTAGGATGAACGTCCATGGTGGACAGCAGCAATACACAAATATCATAATAGGTGGAAATAAATTTTGGACAAGGCCAAGAAGGAACCGGTGCCTTATTGGAAGCAATTTCACCTTGGTCTGCACAAGCAAATAAGGTCACAGGTGAATTACCCTAAAGCTAATTTTGAGTGTAAATTGGACACATCCACCAAGGCCAATCACTAGGCCTTCCACACATATGTCCGCAATCCCATATGCAATGCACAAATCTGCTCTATAGTGGTGGTCAATAACACCACATACACATACGGGATAGATATAGGCAACCTGCTCCAAACAGGTGAAGTGTAAACATTACCCCCTGTCCCTCCATCGGTACACATGTGCATGCACAGCACCTGTCCCCCTCCCCTCAACATCAGGAAGCAGGTCCATGATGCCTTTTCAAAGGCAATGGACAGAGGTCTCCATAGGCCTGATTCCATCCCTGGCTGCATCCTACATGAACTCAGACATGAGCTCTCAGATCCATTATGCACTGTAATCAACCAAAGCCTGAGCAACGGTGTCATTCCATCTGCACAAAAGACAGCCACTGTCATCCCTATACACAAAGATAGAGTAATCCACTGACCCAGCCAGTCATAGGCACATCAGCCTAATTAGCCTGCTCTGCAAGGGCATGGAAGGCAATGTCAAGGACATTATGAACAGGGACATCGGCAACCTCAAAATGCCTGAGCCCACACAGTGTGGTATTGTCAAAGGGGATCAGGCCTGTTAAACCTGGTTGACTTCTCTGAAATGGTCAACAAACACAGGGTTGAAGGGAAGATGGTGAACAATGCCTACCTTTGCCTGGTCTAATTCTCTCACAATAATCAGGTGGCCAGGATACATACACCTACACAGCTAGGCATCAACTTGTATGTTACCAGATGGGTAGCTAACTGGCTCAATGATAGTACCCACTCAGTCATAGTAGTGGAACCCACCTCTAGTAGTAGAGTCTTCCAAAGTGGTGTACCCCAAGGATCGGTCTGGGGGCCTCTACTGTTTGAGATATACATATTTGCAGTACAGGACAAAATCAGTGGTCTGTGGTTGACCAGGTTTACAGATGCTTGCAAGCTGGCCACTGTCTTACATTCCCCTACTGATGTGAGCATCCCCCAAGAGGCCCTCACCCAATTAATGACTGGTGCAAAAGCATTGCTGCAAACTGAATGCCAGGAGATGCATCATTCTCCCTGCTGTGGTAGATGTCATCCACATTAACTATGACAGTAATAATGTACTGAGCATGCAATTAGGTGTGAGGTGACTTGTGCACCAAGGTTGGTTGCACCCTGAAAGTTTCCCATTGTGTGGACATAATTGTACAGAAGGCTGCCTACATAGCCCATGTCACAAATATGGGTATGTCATCCAGGAACCAGGAGGCCACAACATCCTTGTACTCCACCCTTATCAGATGCATTACCAAGTACAATGGCTCCTTTTGCATGTACCTTGTAAAGCAAATGCAGAAGTTGCAGAGACCATAGAGGTTCCTGACCAGGCAAATCCAGGGTCTGTAACACTTATCCCATACAGGCAGGCTGAAAGCCTTGCCTCTGTACTCAGTCTCATACAGACTGATCATAGGTGACCTGTGTCTGGCATACAAGACCATTTCCAAATCAGCCTTGATGGCGTTTCTGCATATCTGTAAGACAGACCCCACTCATGCATCATGCACGCAAGGCCCTCACCTGGTCTGTGACATGTACAGTACTTGTTGGCAGGATAGTGTAGTGTCCTACACAATACACTGTCTGTAAAATACTCTCCCTCCCCATGTATAGCAGAGTATGTGTATAGCCCTCTTGAAGAAGAAGTTGGATGACTGCATGGGAAATGGATGAGACACCGCTGGGATCCCGCATTTGTCCGAGCTGGACAGGGCGAAGCAGGTGCTGGCTTTGAAGGGACATGGGCAAAAGTCTGGGCCAGGCTTATTAGGGCATCAGGGCCAATAGCCTGGTATCATCTTATAAGGCTATGCACCTAGTACTTTACATGTATTTATTGCAGACTGTCCTGCAATGTTGTGTGACATGAATCCCTGTGAGTCTGAACTGTGTAGGTACTGTAGCAATAGTGTATAGTCTTGCTCCTTCATCAGTTAACATCACATATCGTTACACCTTGTCATTGTGTGTGGTCTGTATAGCAGCAAGTCAGCTCTTACAGTATGTGCATATGGACTTGGTGACACTGTATAGCTCACTCCAATAGCCTTGGTCTTGGTAACAATTGCCATTCTACTACTAGGCCCATCACACAGTAGGATTTGTCACCCTTTGTTGTGGGCCTTACAGTAGCAGTAAAAGAGATGGATTGTGGCAGGCAGAACTACTGTAAGGTCTGCCCTGAAGGTGTCACAGCTGTGCCAGTCTGTACCGTGTGTGTGTGTGTGTGTGTGTGTGTGTGTGTGTGTGTGTGTGTGTGTGTGTGTGTGTGTGTGTGTGTGTGTGTGTGTGTGTGTGTATCAGCAAACATAATGCTGCAGGGTATTAATTTACATATGTTGTCTTTCCCTTGCAGGTGAACACAGGGGTTGGTGTCTGTCCCCCTTACAGCCTGATGTCAGTGTCTTAGCAGACTCCCATGATGATGGTGGTCATACTGAGGCACATGCAGGGATGTTGGTGCCTGAATCTGTGCCATTGTTTGGTATCCCACTTTCATCCACCATGTCCCCACAAACAGTCAGTATGCCCACACATACCCAGGCCCCAGCAGCCACAGATAATGGACAGGTTAATGGTCATGGCATGGAACATGCTAGTGTGTTGAGCATGGTGACTGTGAGTGTAGACACCAGACATAGCCAAAGAGCAGGCAAGGTCACACACAGGCAGAGGGACAGGAGTGCTTGATGGAGGACTGCTGCCCATCAAGCCCCCGTCAAAAGTGCCACAGCAGGTGTCACCAGATGCATGTTATGGTCCATCATGGAGGCACAGGTGCATACTGACCACAACATCAGAAGTTTCAGGTCATGAATGCAGTGCTCCCTGCCATGTGTGATGACCTCCATGGCATTTGTGATGCCATACAACAACTTGCTGATGTCATGGATAGACAGTGGGGTGAGACATTGTTACTACTTGACCATGCAATGTCTGTGGTTGAGCCTGTTGAGCATGTGGTGAGAGCAGGGCATCGGCCAGGTGGATGTAGGTCAGCAACATGATCAGCTGGGAGCCCACATGGCCATGCACATTCACAGTCCCATAGTGGCAGTATCAACAGCACTACTGAAGGGAGGGTGCTGTCCACACCACACCGGAGCAGGCCTTAGGATGTTGTCCTGGCCAGTCTCATCAGGGAAACGGATCCAGCAGACAGTCGTCACTATCAGGGAGTAGTACTGCAACTGTCCTTGGGCCTGGCGGTGCCAGTGATACTCCTGGCAGAACCAGTTCCCACATCTCTGCTGGGAGATGGTGAACCATACATCCTGCCATGTACGGTCCATGGCTGTCCAACATAGCCCTGTGTCAGGCATCCACATGGCTTAATGGTGTGCAGACAAATGCTCACACATCCCTATTACAGGCTAGTCACCACCAGACATGCACATCCTAGTTGAACACCACCCCTCCAGAGACACACACACACACACACACACACACACACACACACACACACACACACACACACACACACACACATAAACACATAAACGATTTTAGCCATATGGCCCATCTTAGGCCTCTGGCAATCCAACACCACACCCTGTGCATGTGATGATGCTTGTGCCACAACACTGTTATCTATACCATCAATACACGGATGTGCTCATATGGGTCTGATGGACAGGGTGACTATAGTACAGTATAGCAATGTCATGCTGTGTAAGGTGCTGTCTGCTGGCAGTAGTTATGGGTACACATCGAGGTGTATGTACTTTGTTAGCCATGATGCACTATTGCTGTTAGTACTGCTGACTAGTGTGATGTACTATATTCTGGTTGTGTTCCAGGTGTCTGTGTGTCTGCAGGCTGTGAGCCTGCTGACAGTAGCAATGATGAGTAAGGTGGAGTGGAAACACAGTAACATTTTCATAGCCAAATTACAGCTGTATATGTACACGTTTACCAGGTGTGTTTAAATGCAACTGTGTGTGACAGGCAATTGTGGCAGACAGTGTCACCTTGCATACATACCCTTGACGCAGCCACCTAGCTTCATACATGTCACCTGAGTGTTCTGTAGGACCACAGGCTCACACATACAGAGGAGGTTACTTGAGTACTGGAACTAGGTCCCTCACAAGCTTAGGCATTACCTTGACTGTAACAAATTCAGCTATCAGCACCTGTTGCCCCTGCCATTTCTGTCACATCCACTCGACTGTCATGCAGTTGATGAGGGTATGCCTAGTACTGTGTATGACAAGTTTGGGGTATGTATTCCTGACACAAGTCAGCCTGTGTTAGTCTAACCTAACAATCACTAGCATGTGTGTCTGCTATCTCATATGCATGTCTGGTCTCTCATGCTAGTAGTGCACAAAGAGTTATAGTCCTGTACATGGGGCAGCTGACAAAGGGCTGAGCACAGCCCCTACATACTCAGTCTTATGAATGATAGCGCTAGATACATAACACAGTTAGCACAGCGGTACTGTAGTGTGGCAGTGTCTGTCACTACTATTGAAGTGGGTGACAATTGCAGGGGCTGTTAGGATTGCCATCTGATACACACACATGCACACCATTGCATGGGAACATTCATTGAAACACACATGCACATGGAGGTGACAATTATCAGAGTAGATGAGCTACCCATCTATTAATATACAATATACAGTGATATGACCACTGCATGCACCACAGTGGCTTGTTAGAAACTGTGTAACTGTGCTTGTATGTTGGATGACATCTGTATGGGCTGACACTAGGTTGGCAATGGGGGAATTCAGAGGATAGAAGAGGCACACAAAATGGTATAGCCATCACATACACACACTGAAGACAGCCACAGGGGCTGTGCATACAGAAACACATACACAGTTTCTAATAGACATATTAGTAACCCTATGTATCCACTTGTATGTATATATATATATATATATATATATATATATATATATATATATATATGTATGTATAGTGCTGCATACATATGACATACTCCACATAGATTATATGCCTGGGACATAACACACAACCTCTTACAACAGGTAATCCCGCAAATGCCTTCATGTATGGTGGGATAACCCACCAGACATAGTGATTAGTCTAGTCTACTGCTCCTACAAGTCTGCACAAGTGAAAGAGTGACAGACTTTGTATCAGCATGATATGTCAGTCAGGTACGATGTCTGATGTGGCATGTGTGTCAGTATTGTAACTGTAACATATTTGGCAATGACATCACAGGAATGCTCATTGTCAGGGGACACAGACCACATATAGGTAGCAAACATGTGGATAGCCCATGTACATCTGTACAGATGACTGGTATGGGCTGTATAGTGTTACATAGTAGATGTGAGGCAGATGCCATTAACAGTGTCTTTAAAGTAATGTCATGAGTAGGGGATCAACAGGCCTTAAAATGGTATAATCTACACACACAACAGGAGATATGTTTCACATACACATTATTATAGTTGTCGGTATTGAGATTAGAACCCCTACCCATTTAAGAATTTCCACTACAGTATTATGAAGTCATTGCACATGCCACAGAGCTTAGAAGGCTGACAAGTGTGTACAGGTACATCTAAGGTGAATGACATCAGCAGGCCTTGTAAAGTAGGGCAATGGGATGTGTACTGGGTGGTACATGTCTCAAAATGGTATAACCCACACCCCAGAGAATATGATTCCCACCCCGACAGACACAGTTACCAGTATTGAGTTTAGAACCCCTACCTATCTAGTTATGTGTACTACAATGTTATGCAGTTATCACACACACCGCGGAGCTTATAGGATTTAACAGTGTCACAAGGTATGATTAAGGTGATTATATCAAGAGCCCTTGTAAAGTATGGGAATGGGAAATGTACTGGGTGGGAAGGGCATCAAAATACGTTACCCTGCAAACATATACACTTACAAACACCTACGCGCGCCCACACATACACACACACACACACACACACACACACACA
>NC_056731.1:516291976-516301976 GCF_019279795.1 Protopterus annectens
GGGGTATTTCATCATTGTCACCATTTGTGGGCCTTTGCCAGACATTTCTTTATGGTTTTCTACAGCTGACTTACTGGGTGAGGCTCAGGGGTAAGTATGGGACCCCAACACTGACATCCATGCCTGTGAACTATGACTCCCCCAGTTAGTTAGCCCCCTGCATATACTGCAGTGGGATTTGGCACCTTGGGTACTACTGCATAGTGTGGGGAAGCCAGTATTGGGAAACATTTCCTGGTGTCCCACATAGCTGTCAGCTGTCTGTTGCTATCCCAGAAGGCCACCCCATTCCCTTGCATACAAGCAGCAATATCATAGATATGCTACCAGAACATACTAATCCATTCATTTATTGTTAGGAAGACTCACTTACCTTGTGCCGGCAGCAATTGTGAGGATGGTGCTTGAGGGCTTCCTATGTTGGATGCATGCAGTACACTGCCTATACATAGTAAGGTACAGGTAGTGTGATGTGTTTGCCATCCAATTTATGTGTATGCGAGTCAGAGAGAGGTGTCAGTCCCTGGGTCACTACAGTGTCAGTGTGTGTGCTATGTGTTGCCTGTTTGCCAAGGCCAGGGCATACCAGGCACGCCTCCATCTGCCTACAGGAGCTTTCTCAGGGGGTTCCTCCTCTAGGTCCCTCTGTGCCTGTGGGGTCCTTGGCAATGGTGGGGGGCTGTATGGCCCTTCCCCATGCTGTTCCTGATACAGCTGTTTCCGCAGGATTGTATTGTGTAGCATGGCATATACTATGAACATGTGTGCACATGTGGCTGGAGAGTACTGCAGGGTTCCACCAGATAGGTCAAGGCAGCGGAACCATGACTTGAGCTTTCCAAACACAGGCCCTATAATGATACTGGTTTGTATGTGTGCCTCATTATCATATTCTTGAGTGGGTGTGCATGCATTTATGATGGGCGCCATCATCCACGGCTCCAGTGCATAGCCAGCATCCCCCACCAGATGGTCATATGGGATGCACCCCTGGCAAATCCCTGGTACAGCTGTGAGGAATGCTAGATGTGGGAGTCATGATAGCTTCCAGGGCTGCCAACACACACATTAATGATAATTCCCTGGGCATTGCACACAACCTGGCAGTTGGAGAGAAAGCCTTTGCAGTTTATGTAGACCCTACCCTGTTCACTGGGTGGTGCACTGATGTAGATGTGCGTGCAGTCTATGGCACCCAGTACCTCCATGTTTTCTGCTGCACAGTGGAAGAAGCACATATTACTGATCCTCACCTCATGGGTGCTGAGGAAGTAAATGTGCTCACTGGCATGTGATAGCATGGCATCCAGGAACTGGTGAGTACCCTGGATACAGATGCCTGTGAGACCCCCATGATGTCCCCAGCAGGTCTTTGGGAAGTATCTGTAGCTAGTATTCTTAAGGCTACACATACCTTGGTATACACTGGGATGGGGTCCCCTCTGTTGGCGCTGGGTCTGAGGTGAGGCTGGCAGAGCACGATAAGTTGCTGAAATATGTCTCTGTCCACCCTGAAGCACTCTACTGTCTCCAGATCATGTAGCCCCTGGTAGGTTACACTGAGTCTGTACACTCTTCTCCTACTCATCATTCTGGGACAGTTGTCAGTATTATCCTCCTCACCGCCCTTAGCCTCTAGCACATACTGATGTATCAAAGTGACAGCAGCCCCTAACATTTTGTCGGTTAAAATTTCCCAGAGTGTGTACACCAATGGTGCAGAATTTGTGGGAAAAAACAGACTGAAAGGTGTCTGCACAGTTTATACTGTTGTGCTGCAGATGCTGCCTGTATGATTGGCTGACTATGATACATTTCACCTGCCAGCTATATTATTTGCACTTGATTGCTTTTCTTCTGCTACTTCCTAGTTATTTATTTTTTTCCCTTCCCATTTCCACCCCTTTTAAGCCCCACAGCTCGCCACACAAACCTGCTGCCCAAATATAAACAGTTCTCCTATTTCCAGAGTTTTTTTTATTTGTTTTGTTTTGTTTAAGAGCTGGTGCGCACCGAGCAAACCAGTTTAGCTAAAGTAAACACTTTTAAGCAGAAATGGCTCTCTCCTGGATGCAAACATGCTCCCCATTTTATGGAATAAGTAAATACAGCCTCAGATACATGCCCTTGCTTAGCTGTACTTAGCTAAGCTCTAATGGAAGCTGTGGAGCTCCAACGTGCTTACATCAAGCATGACACGCCACCTTTTCATGTCAGCTGCTTCTCCTGGTTACACCACTGCCTTATAGCTCCTACATGGTTAGGTGCAGCCAGACAATGGTATCCCATTTTGTGATTCAGTAAATTTTGCTCATTTGCATACCCCACTGCCTTAGTCCCTCGTTACACCACTACACCAGAGCCTTCCTCCTTAGCAGCCAATGTTACCTGTTATTGTTTTGATTCTGCATGCTACTCACTATAATGGCAAAATGCAGATTTCACTTAAAATTGTTTTTTTACATTTTTTTTATTTTTGGCACAATCTCATTTGCTCAATGCTGCGCTATGCTTAAACAGATGAAATTGACAAAAAAATTATATTTTTATAATTTTGCAACTCTTTTCCATGACAATGGCCATATTTTTGGCCAATGGCATGCCTAATAATTATAACACATGCTTTACTTTTTTACTTTGAGCTGTCATGCCCTTGTTTTGATTTTTGCAGAAATGCACACGGTCAGTAACCTAGTACATTTCTGCAACGGTCACTGTTCTGGCATGGATGCCTGCCTGCTTACTGAATCACTAATTCACCTTATTCGTATGTTTTTCACCAGCAAATGAGGTAATTAGCATTATTCAGTGGTGTCCATGCCAGAATAGTGCTAGCAGGCTTGTGCATGCCCCCAACCTTGTTTACTGAATTGCTCAGTGGCCATATTCCATGCAGAAGCTGCTGCACTATTCTGGCATAGCAAAATCCCTTTTTTGAATCCCAGGGAATGCCTTTTACAGGCACTCGGTGAAGTGTTCTAATTTCAAGTTTTCAGTTCGCCATTTTGGAACAAGTACAAGTGAACACAAGAGGGGGTGACTTGAGAACTACATTAGAAGTGAGGGAAGCCATGTGGCAGATTAGATTAAATGCACAAAATCCTCCTGGATTAAATGATAAGCTTTCACTACAGCCATTTTTGAATAAAAGAACTTTAATGGCGTTTTAGGTGTGTTTTTTATGTTTTGATATATTTACAGTAATTTGTTTAAAAAATATTTTATAAGAAAGCATTTATTAATGAAAGATGATTTTACATTCTGATGATATTCTTTCATGGTACTGACATGTGAAAATGGAATAGACTCATTTTTTGTGGCACTATGACTTTAATATTGTTTAATTGGTATTAATTAATAAGAGATGTTTCATTATAAATTCTGTGCAAGTAGGGGATTTTTTAATTCTAAAGAATTCCTGATTCAGATAGGATGAAAGCACTCAATTTAATGTGTGGTTTAATAAAGGAAGACTTTTTTCTATCTTTCGGCTTTCTGGTGTCTGTGGGTGCCAAACAATATTGATTTTCATGTTCAAATAGAAAAGGTATTTGTTAAATGCATTTTAATAATACAACGTATTTATTCAGTAATAACTATGAGTATTTGGTGTATGTATGGGGTATTCAGAGAGGACTGCAGCTGTGCGAGTGACAGAGAGAGCAGTCTGGAAATTTATACAGAAGAAGGCAGAGTAGGGAATGTTGAAGGAAAGAAGAAATAGTTATAGGCTGAGACAAGTACAAGTGAGGTTTGGTTAGAGGAAAATAAGTGATGGAGTCTTTGTGGAAAGGTGCATACAGTGAGTGGGAGGATAGATGTAGTGCAAGAGAATCATCAGACAACCTATGCAGAAGATTCTATATAGGAATGGGAATTGTAATAATTAGTTCTCTGAGAGAGTAAATGGGTGGCCATGGTGGTGCAGCGGTTAGCTTTGTCACCTCACAACAAGAGGTTCATTGGTTAGATCCTCGGTTGGGATGCCTTCTGTGTGGAGTCTGATTGTCCTCCCTGTGGTCATGTGGGTTTCCTTTGGGTGCTCCGATTTCCTCCCACATCTCAAAGACATGCTGTAGGTGGATTGGACACTCTAAATTGGCCCTACGCGTGAGTGTGTGCATGTGTGTGCCTTCTGTGGAAGGTTGGGTGCTGGGCTGGCAACTCAACACCATACAACTCTACGGCTAATCATGAGTGGACAAGTGATCCACTGTGGTGACCCCTAACTGGGAAAAGCCGAAAGAAGAAGAAGAAGTTCTCTGAGAGAGTAACTAATGCATGGAACAGACTACCAAATTACATTAAAGCAAACACCAGTTTAGATATTTTTAAGAGCAGCCTGGAGACTTATTATGGGAACAACTGTATTGGTATATTGGCAGACTAGAAGGACATTAATGCCCATGCTTGAAATATTTGTATGCATGTATATAGACAGGATCAATGGCAAAATTGTTGAAAAGGGAAATTGCAAAAGGATGGAAAGCAGAAGGTATCAATAGTGTCAAGGAAGAAATGGTAAGATGAGGCAAGCAGTTGTAAGTGAATGTAACAAAAGTTGCTTTAAAAGATTAAAGAAGAAATGGGATACAGTATGGGGAGGTAAGCAGAAGAGAGTAAAGGGGGATGATATAATTTTGCTTATTAAGATATATGGATGTTAGGAGCAGCTTGTGATAAGTTTGGAAGGGTCACTCTAATGCACTTTAATTAGTTATGAAATATGTGATTTTAATAATATGATTTATAGAAAAGAGAGTCCTTTATTTTCCTTATTGGCTAGTTTGGTCAGCAGATTTATATAATAATTAAAAGTCATGCAAAGCATCCCTCAAATGCAGGAAATGCAGTCTGCGGTTTCCTTTACTAGTCTACCTTTGACTACATGCTCATAAATGTTCAGAGTTACCAAGACGGACAATTGGATGGCAGTTACTTGGATCAAGTCAATTGTCTCCTCAAAGTACTCTTTCCATTTGCTCAACACACTCCCCTCGCTTGTAAGTATAACAACAGGTTGATATAAATGCAAAACAAAATTAGTGATGGGGAAACAACTATTCCTGTCACCTCTGTTTCACATAATTTTCTGCTTCTCTGTGCTGTGTTTACCTGCTGCTGTATGTTTCCATGCAGAAGTAATGGTGGCAATAAAGGTGTCTTTTACTTTAGAAAAAACTATCCCTGCCTTATTTATTAGCTCTAATAATAACAGGTTGATCATCATCATCTTTTGGCTGTTCCCGTTAGGGGTCTCCACAGCAGATCATCTGTTTCCATTTCTTCCTGTCCTCTGCATCTTGCTCTGTCACACCAACCACCTGCATGTCCTCTCTCACCACATCCATAAACCTTATATTAGGCCTTCCTCTTTTCCGGTTACCTGGTAGCTTCATCATTAGCATCCTTTTCCCAATATACTCAGCATCCCTCATCAGCACATGTCCAAACCAGCATAATCTTGCCTCTCTGGCTTTGTCTCCAAGCCTTCCAACCTGGGCTGACCCTCTAATATACTTATACCTAATACTGTCCACCCTCATCACACCCAGTGCAAATGTTAACATCTTTAACTCTGCCACATCCACATCTAACTCTTGCCTTTTTGCCAATGCCACTGTCTCCAACCCATATAACATAGCTGGTCTCACTACTCTCTTGTAGACCTTCCCTTTCACTCTTACTGGTACTCGTCTGTCACAAATCACTCCTGGCACTCTTCTCCACCCACTCCATCCTGCCTGTACTCTCTTCTTCACATCTCTTCCACACTCACCATTACTCTGAACTATTGATCCCAGGTATTTAAACTCATCCACCTTCACCACCTCTACTCCTTGCATCCTCACCATTCCTCTATCCTCCCTCTCATTCACATACATATATTCTGTCTTAGACCTGCTGACCTTCATTCCTCTTCTTTCTAGAGCATATCTCCATCTCTCCAGGGTCTCCTCCACCTATTCCCTACTCTCACTACAGATCACAATGTCATCTGCAAACATCATAGTCCACGAGAACTCCTGTCTGATCTTGTCTGTCAACCTGTCCATCACCATTGCAAATATGAAAGGGCTCAGAGCTGATCCTTGATGTAATCCCACCTCCACCTTAAAGACATCCATCACTCCCACCGCAGACCTTACCGCTGTCACACTACCCTCGTACGTATCCTATACCACTCTTATATACTTCTCTGACACTCCCGACTTCCTCATACAATACCACAACTCCTCTCTAGGCACCCTGTCATATGCTTTCTCTAAGTCTACAAAAACATAATGCCACTCCTTCTGACCTTCTCTGTACTTCTCCATCAACACTCTCAGAGCAAACATCGCATCTGTAGTGCTCTTTCCCAGCATGAAACCATACTGCTGATCACTAATCATCACGTCCCTTCTTAACCTAGCTTCCACTACTCTTTCCCATAACTTCATGCTGTGACTGAGCAATTTAATCCCTCTGTAGTTACTACAGTTCTGCACATCACCCTTATTCTTAAATATCGGTACCAAAACACTTTTTCTCCATTCCTCAGGCATCCTCTCACTTTCCAAAATTTCATTAAACAATCTGGTTAAAAACTCCACTGCCATTTCACCTAAACACCTCCATACTTCCACAGGAATGTCATCTGGACCAACAGCCTTTCCATTCTTCATCCTCTTCATAGCTATTCTTACTTCCTCCTTGCTAATCCACTGCACTTCATGATTCACTATCACCACATCATCCAACCTTCTCTCCCTCTCATTCACTTCATTCATTAACCCCTCAAAGTACTCTTTCCATGTGCTCAACACACTCCCCTCGCTTGTAAGTATAATAACAGGTTGATATAAATGCAAAACAAAATTAGTGATGGGGAAACAACTATTCCTGTCACCTCTGTTTCACGTCATTTTTTGCTTCTCTGTGCTGTGTTTACCTGCTGCTCTATGTTTCCATGCAGAATCTTTACAACACAGATAATTTCTTAATGGACACTGTAGTTCCACATACCCCTCCAGAAGTAGTAACCTTTCCACCATATCAGATGCTGAAGGAACTCCACAGAGAGTGCACAAAGCTTAATTTTCCTGATTCAAATATATTTATTCATCAAGTGATCTAAAATAAAAATAGCATCATGTGTGGATGCCTCTTTAGAAACTCAAAATATGCATGGTGCAGGAAATGCAGTCTGCGGTTTCCTTTACTAGTCTACTTTTGACTACATGCTCATAAATGTTCAGAGTTACCAAGATGGATAATCGGATGGCAGTTACTTGGATCAAGTCAATTGTCCATCTTGAAAACTGGAACAAAGGAAACCCAATAAGTTTCTATGCAATTCTAAGAGGTATGCCTGATGATTCTGCAGCACAATGGCATAATGTTAACAATCATATTTCCAGGGTCTGGGATTCAGTTCTGATATCCAGTCACTGTCTTTGTGGAGTTTTGCATGTTCCCCGTTTCTATATGGGTTTAGCCTATGTACTCTGGTTTCCTTCCACCTGTCAGAAATATGCTAGTTGGCTGGCTTTATTTGCTCTTGCCCTTTTGGCCTGGGTCACAAACATGCAAGAAGGAACAGTTCATCTACTCAGTGATTGAATGAAGGAAGAAGGAATTAAAACAGAAGAAAATGTCTCACTCTGCAACAAAGAGCTTGTATGCTTCTGCTAATATGACATCTGGTTCAGGTTCATAGGTTCATAGGTTCATAGGTTTATACTAGGCTATCTGCCCTAAGGAATTTATAAGCCTAGCCCAAATTTTTGTGGCTTACGCCACCCCTTATATGAAAAAATACTGTGCCCATTAGTTTGTTGTGCCTCTGTCCAGCAGTGACACAGAGATGATTCCCGGGGTAAACCTACGATCTCCCATCCACAGGTCTAGATTTCTCTTGAACAGAGTCAGCGAGGTGCTCTGCCTCACATGGACCGGGATTTTATTCCACAGCATAGGGAGTCTCTGAGTGATAAATCTATCCCTCCAGCACGTCCTATTTATATCCGTGCTAAGGTTTAAGTCGCTTGCTCTAGTGGTTTTGGTGGATTTGGATTTTTGAGGTGGAGCATGTCCATTAATTCCGGGTTGGGCATGGCCTTGTATGTCAGGCACATGTCACCTCTGAGCAGACGGTATGCGACTGAATAGAGCTGGAGTTTCTTCAATCTGGCAGCATATGACAGATTTTGGAGTCCCTTTATCTTTTGGTGAGGAACTTTTGGGGTCTCTCCAATTGCTGCAGATGTCGGGTGAGATACATCCCGAATGGGGCATTGTACTCGATCATTGGTATGATAAGTGAAGAGTACAGGAGAACAATAACCTCACTAGATCTGGATGTGAATCCCTTCATGATCAGGTGGGCAATGTAGAAGGTCTTTCTAACCACTTTAGCAATGTGAGTGTCAAAAGAAAGGCCACTGTCAACCTGGGTCCCCAGGTCCCTGATAACCTCTTCTGTGCTTAGTGGATTGCCACCTATATGGTAGCTTGGGGTTACCTTGTTTTTCCCGAAGGGTATGACTATACATTTTTTGGCGTTTAACTTCAGGCCATGGCTCTGGCACCAGCTATCTGTTTCCGTGAGTCCCTTCTGAAGGATATCCGTGTCTGATGCACTTTCCACTATGGCGCCCAGTTTGCAGTCGTCTGCAAACTTTGTCAGCCAAAGTCCTCCTATGTTGGCCTGTACTTCTGAGAAGTAGATGCCAAATGATAGGGGGCCAAGGACTGAGCCCTGTGGGACACCACTTGTGACCGGCTTGGAGTCTGACACAGCGCCAGCAACTCTAACCCTGTGGGTTCTGTCCTTAAGCCAGTTTGCAACCCATCTTGTGACATATGGGTTTACATTTAAGCTGGTAAGTTTTTCTACAATACCCGAGTGGGGTATTGTGTCGAAAGCCTTTGCAAGGTCAAGGTAGGCTGTATGGACTGCCTTTCCCTCATCAATGGCCTTGGTGACTGTTTTGAAGAAGTCGACCAAGTTCAAAAGGCATGATCTTCCCTTGACAAAGCCAAACTGGGTCGGGTCCAATGTCTGCAAGTCCCCTATATCTTTGTTTATGAGCTCCATTATGATCCTCTCCATAGCTTTGCAGACTAGACTTGTTAAGCTTATGGGGCGGTAATTACCAGGGTCCGTAGAGGCACCGCCTTTGTGGAGTGGGACAACAGTTGCCGTACGCCACTCCTTGGGCACGTATCCTGTGGTAAGGCTGAGATTAAACAGCTGCCTTATGTGCGGGTTTAATTCCTCATTTAGCTCGTGTAGCACACAGCCGGGGACACCATCCGGTCCCATTGATGCTGTGTTTTAGCTTTAGAGAGAGCAGCTTTCACCTGCGCATTTGAGATGTCCGGGAGGCTACACTCGGCTGGGATAGTTATCTCTCGTTTAAGGGGGGAGAGGTGAAGTTTGCACTGAACCTGTCTGCCAGTATGTTGGCAATGTCTGTGGGTTCAGTGATTTTGTATCATTTTGGACTAATTCTGAGCATATCTGGGAGTTTCCACCCAGGTTCCTAACATAGCTGAAAAAGGCCTTATGATTGTCCTTTGAATCCATGACAATTTTTCTCTCAAAATTGGCCTTAGTTGATTTTATGAGTGCTCGTATTTTTTTACTAATAATGATCAGGGGTGACTTCCCTTTTATGGATTTTGTTCTATCATGTAATAGCTTTCTCCTCTTATTGTAAAGTTTGTTAATGGCTGGGGTCCACCAGACTGGACGTTCCTTTTATCTTTTAATCTTAGTATCTTCACACAGCAGGAAATACTCCGTATTGCCCACTTCACATAGTTTCTTGTTGTCTTCTTTCTAAAATCCCATGCACCTTGTTCCATTCTCTTTTGTGTCTCTATGCTTGCAAATTCAAAATCAGAGCCCCCCCCCCACACACTGACACACTCTTCATCTTCCCCCTGTAAGTCTTTCAGCTTTTCCCGGTTAGGGGAAGCCACAGCGGATCACCAGTCCGCTAATGTAAGT